>NW_027397068.1:69197532-69330914 GCF_003265705.2 Callorhinus ursinus | reverse complement strand
AAGAAAGAAAGAAAGAAAGAAAGAAAGAAAGAAAGAAAGAAAGAAAGAAAGAGAGAGAAAGGAGAAAGGAGGGAGGGTGGGAGGGAGGAAGGAAGGAAGGAGGAGATCTGAAGAGCGAAAATGTTTTTGGAGAAGGAAGGTATAAAAGTTGCAGTCAGAATGGAGTGTGTTGAAGTCTCTATGAACCTTTGCAGATTAACTCAGAAGTCAGTCCCTTTGCAAGGGCAGGGGTTGTGTTCATTCTTTGCCACTCACTCATATTTACACTTCGGTGACTATCTGGCCTTGGGGTAATAATGTACAGAGTGATCTAAGTCATGCTGGGATTATCCATGATTGTCTTTCATGGAAAAACAGGTAAATAATCTTAATTAAAACCTGTTTCTTTGGCTAGGATGTGGGAAAGTTGGAGAGTGCCTACTCTGTATGTTACCAGGATGAATACTTTCAGAACCCACACCAAAATCCGGTGGCAGGATTTCTTACAATATTGTTTTTCCAGTTTGCTGGGGTGCCAGGGATGCTCAGGTGTCCTCATGCCTTGGAGTTGAAGATAACTATCTTAGACCTCAAGGAGAAGAGGAAAATCTTGCTTTAGGCCAAGCTTTGCCTCCTTAAATCTTCATGTTTTTACCCCAAGATGAACCTATTCTAATACTAATTGAATGGAGGTATGTTTCTAGCCATCAAGGGAAAGTCCCACCTTCTAGAGACTGTAGACGCAAAAGACAATCTCGTTGGCTGAAAGACATTTTAAAAATCCCAGACACCAATATTCCTGTGTTGGTTTTGTTAGATCTGTGTTGCACATTAGAGTCCTGGTTGAGGGTTAGCCTCACCTGAGAATATGTTGATAAATATCACCCCACACCACAATATTCTGATTCAGTTGATTTGGAATGAGACCCTAGTTTATCTTGATTATTATAAATCTCAGGGTGATGTTGTCACTTGGTTCATGCTCCCTGATTCTTCCACATTGCTAACCAGCTTTCACAGTTTCTGCTTTTGATAGCATAACCTCCAGAGAAGCAATGTTTCTCCTTGCATTCGCTAACCCTAAAACTTTCAACCCTGGCTGCCCATTAAAGTAGCCTGCTGGGATTTTAAAATATAAGGGTGCATGGGTCCACCCCAAGATACTTAATTGGCTTTGAGTGGAACTCAGGAATCAGTTTTTTTTTTAAGTGAAATCTTTAAGGGTCATAAACATAAACTGTTAAATGAATTTGAATGCCACAGTTGTCCTGAGAGCTTTGCCAATTTTATCTGTTGGTTGGTTAGTTGGTTGGTTTTTATTTTGTTTTAACAGTGGAAGAAAGCATGAGAGGGCCATGCCTGGTCCTATACAAGATGGGAGATGGAATTGAAGGTTTCACATTAGGCTGGGATTTCTTGAAAGGCCACACTTTCTATGAACTGGTGAAACAGAAGAGTCTACAATCTGTCAAAGGAAGCCTGACTGTCTGAACTTGTTCAACATTGAACTCCTCCACGTGGGCATATCTGTATGGCAAAGTTATGGGCAAAACTAAAAGTAACTTTGATTTTTCCTTATTTACACTATATTTGATGGTTTCAATATTAGCTTTGTACTAGAATCACAAAATGAGTTGGAAACTGTACTTCTCTTTTTGACTGGAAATATTTACACATGATTAGAATAATTATTTTTTCTTTCTTGTGTGTTTGACAAATTAGCATGCAAAACTGTTGGTTCCTAGGTTATTTCTTGTTGGGGAGGTGCATTTTAATCCATTGATTCCATTTAATGTTCAAGGATTGTTAAAATTTAGCACTGTTTTCTTAAGACACAGTGATAAGTCACCTGTTTTAACAATCAAGAAGTCACTTGCTGAATCAGAAGCTGCACTGACTTTTGTTGGTTCCAGAAACGTGCTACTTCTATTATGATCTGCACCAGCAAAACGCCTTTGATACCCATGAAGCCAGGGTTCAGATTCTGAAAGCTCTAGCTGCTGCAGAAAATCCTTGTCTTCATGACTGTTCACCAGCCCAAATGGCAAGAACACTAGACACGTGACCTTCAAAGGATATGCCGAGTCTACATTTCAAGTCTAATATGTGCATATCACATCCTGATCCTCCCTACAAGGGAGAAAATACAGTTTCTATCTCTCTTGCCTTTGGACTTGATAAGAGTTCAGCAAGATTACTAGACATATGATCAACAAACAAAGGTCAATTGCGATTCTAACACCACAAATGAGAATTAGGAAATGTAATTTTACAAAAGTGATAGCATGTACGATGGCATAAAAAATATAAGGTAATTGGGAATTAATCCTATAACATGTATGCATAACCTTTTTGGAAAAAAGGATAGAGTTTTATTGAAATATAATTAAAAATGTCAAAATAAATGGAGCAATATGCCATGTTCATTAATATAACAAGTGTTAATATCCTAAATGTATCAATTTATCCCATATTGAGCTATAAATTTGATAGAATTTCCTGCAACATCTCAGAACTATTTTGCAAGGAATTTAACAAAGGTGTCCTAAAGTTTATATGGATAATCAAAGGTTTGAGAATACTTACCAAGATGTTGACAAAGAAACAGATGGAGGGGCTTGCCCTTCCAGATATCAAAATACATTATAAAACTATTGTAAAACCATGTATAATTGCCTTAAGGGAAGACAAATACATTAGTGGAACAGAGAACATAGGTGTAAATACGTACACCTAGAAACTTGATTTGTAGCAAATTTGGCCTTCAAAATCAGTGGGGAAAAGATGAGCAATAAAATAAGTGAAAATGGGATAGCTGGTTACTAATGTGAGGGAAAAGGACTGAAATTAGTTTTGCATCTTACTCCTGAACAAAAATCAATTCCGGGTTGTTTAAAGACCTGAAATAGGAAAACAAATTCCGAAAATTTTCAAAGAAAATGTAAGACAATATTTTTATTACTTCAGGGTATGAGAGCATTTCTTAACAAGATACAAAAAGCGCAAACCATGATGAAAAAAACTGATAAATTTGATAACATCAAACCTAAAACCTTCCTATCCAAAAATCCATAAATAGAGGGGTATTTTAAGTTGGGGTAAGATATTCGCAGCAGAAAAGACTTAACGTTTTTACTACTAAGAATATTTTCACAAATTCTACAAAGGAATAAGAAAAAGATAAGCAAAACAGGCCAGAAGAAAATAACCCAAACAAATAAATATGTATTTCACATAAGCAACAGGAATTGACAACACATACTTGAAAAATATTTAAGCTCACTATGGTTAGGGAAAGGCATATAAAAACCATGAGATAAAATTTCACACTCATCAAGGCAACAAAGATTACATGTCTAATATTATTAGGTGTTGGCAAAGATGTGGAAAAACAACATTTCTACCACGGATGTGTGGCTATAAATGCAACTGTTTTGGAAAACAAATTGGAGACTGCTTGAAAAGTTGAACATGGTCATACTTGTCATCAAGTAATGACACTCTTCAGTATATGCCCTTGGGAACTCTCCCATGTGCATACAAGGACACGTGTACAAAAATCAGCTTAGCAGGATTCTTTGTAATGTAAAAATTTGAGAACAATTTAAATCCCTGCCAATAGAAAAATAAATATAGCATGTTCATATACTGTAAAGTTATACAGCAGTACTTCCCAATTTTTTTCACATCATGGCACACATACAAAATAACATTTGTGTGGCATGTTATTACCTAGAATGGATTTAGGGTCCTTTATATGTGGAACGCCCTTATATTCTGCTTTGTCCAGGACAATACTGGTCTGTCCAGTACTTTTTCCCAGTTCAACCTCTTGTGCCAATGTAATTATTAACAGTGTCTGCTGTGCTTTTGAAATATTCTAGTTTCAACAAAAAAATTATAAGATCACCCTTTGTCTATGGGGCTTAGTGAAACAAATTCCATTATATGTTTGTTATCTTATAAACATGATAAAGATAAAAGACAAATATTATGGAAGCTATTCAATATTGGAATGTTAAAAGACAGACTAGAAGTTTTGAGAGTTTATTTAAGCAAAAATCAGTTCTAATCAGGCAGGGCCAAACCAGAAGTGGTTAGGAGTGCTTTGCTCTCAGGAACTAGAAGAAAGACTTCCACAGAGAAGGTGCAGAAGCAAAGCAAGGAAAATCTTCGATGGGTTACACCTTAAGTTGTTGCATTTTCTGGGAAAGCCTAGTTGGCTGTTTGTGATAGGTTGTCCTTAGGTTTCAATTTCTTAACACTGAGGCATTTAAAGGCTTGGGTTTTGGTTTGCTTATGTGGGCTGCTAAGGAATTAGAAGGACCTCAGTCTTAACAGTCTCATTGTTCAGTTAATGTAACAGAATACAGGTAAAATAATTTTTTTCATTTTTTTTAAAAAGTAAAATTGTGACTCTCATAAAACTATAAAATGAATATATGTCGAAGACTTTATTTATATATTAATTAATGAGGGAACTCGTACAATGTTAAAGCAAGTTCAGAGTGGAATCCAAAGGACACATCAGGAATGCTGAAATGAATGTACCCATAGATGCAAACTGATCAAGAGGCAAAGGACAATAACAGGCAGTATTTGAAGTAATGTCTTCCATGCGGAAAGGAATCTATTATTTCTCCAAGAAACAACGCTTATTTGCATCTGTATGAACAGAACCATTTGCATTACCTTTTACCAGAAACATCTTCATCATTCTCAGACCTCTACAAGTAACTTTTATCTCTACAAACTGGCAAAATAGGTGAAAGGTATGGGCCTCCATAGAATCAGGCAACACAGAAGTGTCTTCTAGATAACACCAACCGTTCTTCAGAGGACATCCGGAAACCTTTCCACTCCGTTGTTTTACGTAGAGCCAAAGCAATCTAGAATATATTAACTTATTAGACTCACCATTTTGATAACACCACAAATTTTTATATGTAGAAACATTCAGTGAAACAATGTTGGCTCTCAGGGCTCCCAAAGCATTTTCTTTTTAAGATTCATTTATTTATTTGAGAGAGAGAGAGAGCACAAGCAGGAGGGGCAGAGGGAGAGGGGCTCCCAAGCAGACTCTACCCTGAGCAGGAAGCCCAATGTGGGGTTCCATGCAGGGCTTGATCCCAAAGCCCTGAGATCATGACCTGAGCAGCAATCATGAGTTGGACGCTTAACCCACTGAGCCACCCAGGCGTCCCCTCCCAAAGCATTTTGAAACAAAGCCTTTGTATCTTCCTGCCTTTTGTTTTTTTTGAATTTTATTTTATTATGTTGTGTTAGTCACCACACGTTACATCATTAGTTTTTGATGTAGTGTTCCATGATTCCTCGTTTGCGTATAACACCCAGTGCTCCATGCAGAACTTGCCCTCTTTAATACCCATCACCAGGCTAACCCATCCCCCCACCCCCTCCCCTCTAGAACTCTCAGTTTCTCGGAGTCCATAGTCTCATGGTTCATCTCCCCCCTCCGATTGCCCCCCCTTCATTTTTCCCTTCCTACTATCTTTTTTTTTTTAACATATAATGTATTATTTGTTTCAGGGGTACAGGTCTGTGATTCATCGGTCTTACTCAATTCACAGTGCTCACCATAGCACATACCCTCCCCAAGGTCTATCACCCAGCCACCCCATCCCTCCCACCCCCCACCACTCCAGCAACCCTCAGTTTGTTTCCTGAGATTAAGAATTCCTCATATCAGTGAGATCATATGATACTTGTCCTTCTCTGATTGACTTATTTTGCTTAGCATAATACCCTCCAGTTCCATCCACGTGCAGTGGTGTTTACAATTAATTGATCTTCCTGTCTTTTTAGCTGTATCATCAATACAAAATATACACATTTTTGTTTAATACCTTGTTTCAAAGTATTCATTTATTTCATTATTTCACACACAGTAGTTTATTTTGGCATGGCTTTGCAGAACTAATAATGTTCTAGAAAGCATTTCTCTTGGGGACTTCTAATTAGTGCTCTTAACTGAGCACTCTTAATAATGTCTGCAGATTCGCCCTCTGCATTACAGCCATTTTGCTTTTTTTAATTTTCTGGATCACGGTGTGTTAAGCAAGTTGACAATGAATCTACTAACAGTAATCCAGTAGTGGCCCCTTTCCCATTTCCTCTGCTTCACTGGTTCAAAACATGATATTGATAATTTCTATACAAGTGGTGAAAGGAGTGACTTTAAAATCGGGTGAGGCATTTTGTGATCTTTAGCTATTTTTATTTATTTATTATTTATTTATTTATTTATTTATTTATTTATTTTTAAATTCAAATAATTAACATATAATGTATTATTAGTTTCAGAGGTAGAGATCAGTGATTTGTCTTATATAATATGCAGTGCTCATTACATCACATGCCCTCCTTAAAGCCCATCATCTAGTTACCCCACCCCCCGACTCTGTTTGTTTCCTGTGATTAAGAGTCTCTTAGGGTTTGTCTCCCTCTCTGATTTCATCTTGTTTGTGATCTTCAGTTATTAATTAAGCTATCTTAAAAAGAGTTCTTCATGGGGGTGCCTGGGTGGCTCACTCAGTTAAACGTTGACTCTTGGTTTCATCTCAGGTCAGGATCTCAGGGTCCTGAAATTGAGCCCTGCATAGGGCTCTGAGCTCAGCAGAGAGTCTGCTTGAGATTCTCTCTCTCACCTTCCTCTCTGTCTCTCCCCCCCACTCACACTTTCTCTCTCTCGAAAATAAATAAAATCTTAAAAACAAACAAACAAGCAAAAAACTCGTTCCTCATGAAAACAGCCCTTTGCTAATCTGGAGTATAAAGACACTTGTAGAAGTCTAATTGCTTTGTGTGTATAAGAGGAATGTTTTCCAGTAAAATGTTATTGTAATTTATTGTTATCATTAATTCATTTCATAATTTTTCCATGCAAATAAGACATTTAGGCTGAAGAAGAAAAGAATTCATGGGACACAGGCCTCAAAATTTGGTTGTCTGATTTACTTTTTTTTCAAGTGGGCCTGTCTTGTGAATCTGAGTTCTTACAACTTTAACAAGAAAGTTACTCATCATGATGTAAAGGAAAGAATTCCAATAAATCTATTCAAACATAGATTAAAGGAAGCATAGGGTTTTACGAATTCCAGCAAATTTAAATTTCGTAGTATTTATTTTATGTCATTTACATTTCTGAGACTATTTTAAAATAAATTTCATTCATAAATTAAAAAAAAGATGTGGTAAATAAAAACTCATATAAGTATTAGTCTATGATGAAAGCTTCTTTGAAATTTCCTTGAAATTTTGAGTTCTGAATCCGTGCATGCTAAAATAGTCACTTTTATTCGATTCTTGAAAATAAATGTGTTCAGTTATTATTGACTTTGAGAAATAAGCATGTTTTCTTTCTAAAACCAAATTTTAACATTATTATGAACCTCTACCAGGAATCAGACTGACCCATTGTTAGCATCAAAAGTCCTAAATAAATAAAAGAATATATAATGCTTCTATTACATTCTCCTTTTATCTTCTTATGGAACTCTGATGAGTGTTCATATTGTTTTTATATTGTCTTAGTCTATCTGGACTGCTACAACAAAATATCATAGCCTGGGTGGTCGTAAACAATAGAAATTTATTTTTCATGTTTCTTGAGGCTGGAAGTCCCAGTAAGTACAGATTCTGGTGAGAGCCCTCTCCTGGGTAGTATACACAGTTTTCTCTTGCATCCTCACAGGGCAGAGGGCAGAGGGGAAGCAAGCTCTTTCTTTACTCTTACAAAGGCACCCATGCCATCAATGAGGACCCCACCCTCATGACCTCATTTGGTCCTAGTCACCTCCCAAAGGCCACACTTCCTCACACTGGGGGTTGGGTTTCAACATAGGAATTATGGGGGAACAGAAACATTCAGCTTATAACGCATCAAATTCCCCAAGTTTACTAATTTTCTTTTCATTTTATTTTTTAATTAAATGATGATATTTTTCATTTCCAGAAGTTTATCCCTAAATTTGTTTGATCTTCTTATAGCCTCTTACTTTACTTATATTTTCAGTCTCTTATTTCTTTAAAAATATTAAGCATATTCATTTTATTTTCTGTGTCTGATAATTCCATTATCTTAATTTTTTTTTTTTTTTTTGCATTTAACTGATGTCTGTGCTGATTCTCTTTTGCCATGGTTTGTTCTGTGTGTTTTGTTCCCTTTAATTTTTGTTTCTTCTTCCTTTTTTTTTGTGACCAAATTTTTGGGGCTTTTAATAATGCAATTTCCTTGAGGTCTGTGTTGAAGTGGGTTCTTCCAAAATGATTTGTATTTTTGCCAGACACACTGGGAATCCTACTAGCCTGGAATCACTTTATACTAAATTCTTAGATTGAGGGTTTCATTCAGATCATCCAAGTATTAAGAATTTAGGTTGCAAACTCCTGTGAGGGCTAGCTGTTTACAAATTCTCAAGGCAGATGATTTCCCCCCCTGGATTCTAAATGCCAAAGTTTGAGGCAATTTCCTTGATAGTGCCTGTGGCGTGGAGGTCAATTTAATTCTAATATATATTTTTATACTAGGGATGCAGACTTTCGGAGCCCCAGATTTATGTGGGGGACACTCCCGTTAGACTCGTCACTTTGGGCAAGCCCCGGACTTTGTTTCCTTTCTCCTGAGCCATATAAAATAGATAACACTAAAGGGACCACACACACGCAGTCCCTTCACCACATAACCTAAAACAAAAACTGGATTTAGAGTCCCACTTCCTTTTTTGGGTTCTTGGTTTCACTTGTATCAGTCAGTGTTCTCCAGAGAAACAGAACCAACAAGATGTGTATATATACAGGGCAAGATTTATTTTAGGGAATTGGATCCCATGAATGTGGAGACTTATCAAGTCCACAATCTGTAGGGTCAGACAGCAAGCTGGAAGGTAAATGGAAGAGTTTTAGTTTGATCCAATGGCTTTCTGCTGGTAGAACTACCTCTTGTGGGGAGGTGAGTCTTTTTCTGTTAAGGCCCTTAAAGGATTGGATAAGGCCCATTGACATTATGGAGAGTAATCTGTTTACTCAAAGTTGCCTGACTTAAATGTGAATCTCATCTAAAAATACATTCACAGAAGCATCTAAAATAACGTTTCACTACCTGGATACCATAGCCTTACCAAGTTGACACATAAATTTAACCATGACAGGGGGGGCGGAGCAAGATGGCGGAGGAGTAGGAGACCTGGATTTCATCTGTTTCAGGAATTCAGCTGAATAGGGATCAAACCATTCTGAACACCTATGAACTCAACAGGAGATCGAAGAAAAGAATAGCAACAACTCTCTGAACAGAAAAGCGACCACTTTCTGGAAGGTAGGACGTGCAGAGAAGTGAATCCGAGGCGATATTCGGGAGGATAGACGGCGGGGGAGGGGGCCTCCGTAGGCTGCTTCTAGCAAGTGATAGAGCCGCGGAGCACAAAATCGGAATTTTTAGAAGTCGGCTCCTCGGAGGGACGTCACTCCAGTGGCTAAGCGGGGGGTGGAACCCTCACGGAACAGTGTGGTCTCAGGACCCTCGGGGTCACAGAAAGACCAGGGGTTCCTGAGTGCGGCGGAGCTCCCAGGTATCGGAGCGGGGAAGCCAGCTGCAGAGATGGAGCCGAGGCGCGGGCTCTCAGCTCGGGGTTGACATAGACTGTGATCGGCGACACGGTCGGGCCACTGCTCCTCCAGTGGGGACCCAACAAGTGGCAGATCCGGGGAGACTCCCCTTCCTCCCCTGGGAGGAGCGGCACAGGAGCGCACCACAGGGATCTGCTGGGTTGGGAGACTCCACACGGGGTCGGGTGCCAGAGATAGAAATGCTCGGTCACAGGCCGGGTGAGCACGGAGTGCGGCCGGAGACCGGGGACACGGGAGTGACTGACTGCTTTTCTCTGGGGGCTCACTGAGGAGCGGGGCCCCGAGTTCTCGGCTCCTCTGGGGTGGAGATTGGGAGGCCACCATTTTCACTCTCGTCCTCCAAAGCTGTACCGAGAGCTTGCAGGGAACAAAAGCTCCTGAGAGCAAACCGGAGCAGATTGCTTAGCCCGGACCGACAAGGGCAGGGCAATTCCACCTCCAGCAAAGGCATTTGGGAAACATGGCAACAGGCCTCTCCCCCAGAAGATCAGCACGAACAGCCAGCCAAGACCAAGTTTACCGATCAAGGAGAACGGGAGAACTCCAGTGCTAGGGGAATACTGCACATAGAATACATGGCTTTTTTACCATGATCCATTAGTTTTTCAAAGTTAATTTTTTTAACTGTTTTTTTTTTTGAATTTTTCTTTTTCCCTTTTTCAACCAACATCTTATCAATCCCTTTTCTAAAAAAACATTTTTTATTTTTCATTTTTAGAGTCATATTTTATCCCTTCATAGTAGTTACCCTTATTTTTGGCATATATATACAAGTTGTTCTCTCCTTAAAATTTTGAGATACAGTTTCTTCTAACAGATCAAAATATACCCTAAATCGCTAGTGTATGGCTTTGTTCTAGTCTCCTGCCTGATCACATTCTTTTCCTTTTTTTTCTTTTCTTTTTTTTTAATCTTCTTCTTTCTTTTTTCAAACAACTTCTTATCTTATCAATTCCTTTTATAAAATCTTTTATAATTTTCATCTTTACAATCATCTTCCATCCCTTCATTGTATCAACCCTTATTTTGTACATATATAAGTCTTTCTTCCTTTAAAATTGTAGGAGACACTTTTTTCTAACAGACAAAAATATGCCCCAAATCTAGTGTGTGGCACTGATCTATGCACTAGCCTGATCATATTTGATCATATTCTGTTTTTTTTGTATTGTTCTGTTTTTGTTTTTATCTTTTTCTTTTTGTTCTTTTTTTCTTTCTTTTCTCTTTCTCTTTTCTTTCTTTACCTTTCTTTTCCCCTGGTTTCAGGTTTTTTCTGATTTGTACAGAGTATATTTCCTGGGGACATTGTTAACCTGTTAGCATTTTGTTCTCTCATTCATCTGTTCTCCTCTGGACAAAATGACAAGACGAAAATAATCACCTCAAAAAAAGAACAAGAGGTGGTACCTTCTGCCAGGGACCTACTCAATACGGACAATAGTGTGATTTCGGACCTAGAGTTCAGAATCATGATTTTAAAGATACTACCTGGGCTTGAAAAAAGCATGGAAGTTATTAGAGAAAGCTTTCTGGAGAAATAAAAGAACTAAAATCTAACCAAGTCAAAATCAAAAAGACTATTAATGAGGTGCAATCAAAAATGGGGGCACTAACTGCTAGGATAAATGAGGCACAAGAGAGAATCAGCGATATAGAAGACCAAATGATGGAAAATAAAGAAGCCAAGAAAAAGAGAGATAAACAACTACAGGATCACGAGGGCAGAATTCGAGAGATAAGCGATACGATAAGATGAAACAACATTATAATAATTGGGATCGCAGAAGAAGAAGAAAGAGAGAGAGGGGCAGAAGGTATATTGGAGCAAATAATAGCAGAGAACTTCCCTAATGTGAGGAAGGAAACAGGCATCAAAATCCAGGAGGCACAGAGAACCCCTCTCAAAATCAATAAAAATAGGTCAACACCCCGACATCTAATAGTAAAACTTACGAGTCTCAGAGACAAAGAGAAAATCCTGAAAGCAGCTCGGTAGAAGAGATATGTAACCTACAATGGTAGAAACAGTAGATTGGCAACAGACCTATCCACAGAGACGTGGCAGTCCAGAAAGGACTGGCATGATATCTTCAGAGCACTAAACGAGAAAAATATGCAGCCAAGAATACTATATCCAGCTAGGCTGCCATTGAAAATTGAAGGAGAGATAAAAAGCTTCCAGGACAAACAAAAACTAAAGGAATTTGCAAACACAAAACCAGCCCTCCAAGAAATATTGAAAGGGATCCTCTAAGCAAAGAGAGAGCCTAAAAGCAACATAGACCAGAAAGGAACACAGACAATATACAGTAACAGTCACCTTACAGGCAATACAGTGGCACTAAATTCATACCTTTCAATAGTTACCCTGAATGTAAATGGGCTCAATGCCCCAATCAAAAGGCACAGGCTCTCAGATTGGATTAAAAAACAAGACCCATCGATATGCTGTCTGCAAGAGACTCATTTTAGACCCAAAGACACCCACAGATTGAAAGTGACGGGGTGGAAACCATTTACCATGCTAATGGACACCAAAAGAAAGCTGGGATGGCAATCCTTATATCAGACAAATTAGATTTTAAAACAAAGACTGTAATAAGAGATGAGGAAGGACACTATATCCTACTTAAAGGGTCTATCCACCAAAAAGATCTAACAATTGTAAATATCTATGCCCCTAACATGGGAGCAGCCAATTATATAAGGCATTTAATAACAAAAGCAAAGAAACACATTGACAACAATACAATAATAGTGGGGGACTTTAACACCCCCTGACTGAAAAGGACAGATCATCTAAGCAAAAGATCAACAAGGAAATAAAGACTTTAAATGACACACGGACCAAATGGACTTCACAGACATATTCAGAACATTCCATCCCAAAGCAACAGAATACATTCTTCTCTAGTGCCCATGGAACATTCTCCAGAATTGATCACATCCTAGGTCACAAATCAGATCTCAACCGGTACCAAAAGATTGGGATTATTCCCTGCATATTTTCAGACCACAATGCTTTGAAACTAGAACTCAATCACAAGAGGAAAGTTGGAAAGAACTCAAATACATGGAGGCTAAAGGGCATCCTACTAAAGAATGAATGGGTCAACCAGGAAATTAAAGAATTTAAAAAATTCATGGAAACCAATGAAAATGAAAACACAACTGTTCAAAATCTTTGGGATACAGCAAAGGCAGTCCTAAGAGGAAAGTATACAGCAATACAAGCCTTTCTCAAGAAACAAGAAAGGTCTCAAATATACAACCTAACCCTACACCTGAAGGAGCTAGAGAAAAAAACAGCAAATAAAGCCTAAACCCAGCAGAAGAGAAATACTAAAGATCAGAGCAGAAATCAATGAAATAGAAACCAAAAGAATAGTAGAACAGATCAAAGAAACTAGGAGGTGGTTCTTTGAAAGAATTAACAAGATTGATAAGCCCCTGGCTAGACTTATCAAAAAGAAAAGAGAAATGACCCAAATCAACAAAATCATGAGTGAAAGAACTACAAACAATTATAAGAACATATGAGCAACTCTATTTCAGCAAATTAGATAACCTGGAAGAAATGGATGCATTCCTAGAGTTGTATAAACTACCAAAATTGAACCAAGAAGAAACAGAAAACCTGAACAGACCTGTAACCACTAAGGAAATTGAAGCAGTCCTCAAAAATCTCCCAACAAACAAAAGCCCAGGGCCAGACGGCTTCCCAGGGGAATTCTACCAAACATTTCAAGAATTAATACCTATTCTCTTGAAACTGTACCAAAAAACAGAAATGGAAGGAAAACTGCCAAACTCATTTTATGAGGCCACCAATACCTTGATCCCAAAACCAGACAAAGACCCCATCAAAAAAGAGAATTACAGACCAATATCCTTGATGAACATGGATGCAAAAATTCTCACCAAAATACTAGCCAATAGGATCCAACAATACATTAAAAGGATTATTCACCATGACCAAGGGGGATTTATCTCTGGGCTGCTAGGTTGGTACAACATCTGCAAATCAATCAACGTGATACAATACATTAACAAAAGAAAGAAGAATCATATGATCCTCTCAATAGATGCAGAAAAAGCATTTCACAAAGTACAGCATCCTTTCTTGATCAAAACTCTTCAGAGTATAGGGATAGAGGGTACATACCTCAATATCATAAAAGCCATCAATGAAAAAACAGCGAATATCATTCTCAATGGGGAAAAATGGAGAGCTTTCCCCCTAAGGTCAGGAATGCGGCAGGGATGTCCACTATCACCACTGCTATTCAACATAGTATTAGAAGTCCTAGCCACAGCACTCAGGCAACAAATAGAAATCAAAGGCATCCGAATCAGCAAAGAGGAAGTCAAACTCTCACTCTTTGCAGATGATATGATACTGTCTGTGGAAAACCCAAAAGACTCCACCCCAAAACCGCTAGAACTCATACAGGAATTCAGTAAAGTAGCAGGATATAAAATCAATAGACAGAAATCAGTGGCATTCCTATACACCAACAACAAGACAGAAGAGAGACAGATCAAGGAGTCGATCCCATTTACAATTGCACCCAAAACCATAAGATACCTAGGAATAAATCTAACCAAAGAGGCAAAGGATCTGTACTCAGAAAACTATAAAATACTCATGAAAGAAGTTGAGGAAGACACAAAGAAATGGAAAAAGATTCCATGCTCATGGATTGGAAGAACCAACATTGTGAAGATGTCAATGCTACCTAGAGCAATCTACACATTCAATGCAATCCCCATCAAAATACCATCCACTTTTTTCAAAGAAATGGAACGAATAATCCTAAAATTTGTATGCAACCAAAAGAGACCCCGAATAGCCAGAGGAATATTGAAAAAGAAAAGCAAAACTGGCGGCATCAGAATTCCAGACTTCCAGCTCTATTACAAAGCTGTCATCATCAAGACAGTATGGTACTGGCACAAAAACAGACACATAGATCAATGGAACAGAATCGAGAGCCCAGAAATGGACCCTCAACTCTATGGTCAACTAACCTTTGACAAAGCAGGAAAGAATGTCCACTGGAAAAAAGACAGTCTCTTCCACAAATGGTGTTGGGAAAATTGGACAGCCACATGCAGAAAAATGAAACTGGACCGTTTCTTTACACCACACACAAAAAGAGACTCCAAATGGTTGAAAGACCTAAACGTGAGACAGGAGTCCATCAAAATCCTAAAGGAGAACACAGGTGGCAACGTCTTCGACCTCAGCTGCAGCAACTGATTCCTAAAAACATCGCCAAAGGTAAGGGAAGCAAGGGCAAAAGTGAACTACTGGGATTTCATCAAGATAAAAAGCTTTTGCACAGCAAAAGAAACAGTCCACAAAACCAAAAGACAACCGACAGAATGGGAGAAAATATTTGCAAATGATATATCAGATAAAGGGCTAGTAATCAAAATCTATAAAGAACTTCTCAAACTCAACACCCAAGGAACAAATAATCCAATCAAGAAATGGGCAGAAGACATGAACAGACATTTTTCCAAAGAAGACATCCAAATGGCCAACAGACACATGAAAAAGTGCTCAACATCGCTCGGCATCAGGGAAATCCAAATCAAAACCTCAATGAGATACCACCTCACACCAGTCAGAGTGACTAAAATTAACAAGTCTGGAAACCCCAGATATTGGCGGGGATGCGGAGAAAGGGGAACCCACCTACACTGTTGGTGGGAATGCAAGCTGGTGTAGCTACTCTGGAAAACAGTATGGAGGTTCCTCCAACAGTTGAAAATAGAGCTACCATACGACCCAGCAATTGCACTACTGGGTATTTACCACAAAGATACAAATATAGGGATCTGAAGGGGTATGTGCACCCCAATGTTTATAGCAGCAATGTCCACAATAGCCAAGCTGTGGAAAGAGCCAAGATGTCCATCAACAGATGAATGGATAAAGAAGAAGTGGTATATATACACAATGGAATATTATGCAGCCATCAAAAGGAATGAGATCTTGCCATTTGCAACGACGTGGATGGAACTGGAAGGTGTTATGCTGAGTGAAATAAGTCAATCAGAGAAAGACACGTATCATATGACCTCACTGATATGAGGAATTCTTAATCTCAGGGAACAAACTGAGGGTTGCTGGAGTGGTGGGGGTGGGAGGGATGGGGTGGCTGGGTGATAGACATTGGGGAGGGTATGTGCTATGGTGAGCGCTGTGAATTGTGCAAGACTGTTGAATCACAGATCTGTACTTCTGAAACAAATAATGCAATATATGTTAAGAAAAAAAAGAAGATAGCAGGAGGGGAAGAATGAAGGGGAGTAAGTGGGAGGGGGAGATGAACCATGAGAGACGATGGACTCTGAAAAACAAACTGAGGGTTCTAGAGGGGAGGGGGTGGGGGCATGGGTTAGCCTGGTGATGGGTATTAAAGAGGGCACATTCTGCGTGGAGCACTGGGTGTTATGCACAAACAATGAATCATGGAACACTACATCAAAAACTAATGATGTAATGTATGGTCATTAACATAACAATAAAAAATAATAAAAAAGTACAAAAAATACCTATTAAGTAAAAAAAAAAAATTAACCATCGCATTTGCTTTTCTAGGTTGTTATTTGTTTGTTTGTATATCCATCATTTGCTTTCCAGTTTCTTGTTACATTAAGGAACTTTTTTTTTTTTTTATGAGTAGTCTAACACCGATCTGATGAGGTACAATATACCACAATAAAAAGCACAGAATTAAAAGGCTCCCTTTGGTTAGTTTTAACAAATGTACATATCCATGTAACCTTCACACAAAACAAGCTATGAAAACTTTCCAATAGAGAAAGTCCTCATTTGCATTTTTTCAGTCAAATCCAGTCTGCCACCCAAAGGCAAATGTTTCTGATTACTAGCACCATAGATTAATTTTGCCTATTGTTGAGCTGAAAGTAAATAAAATCACAGAGTACCTTTTTGTCTTTTGTTTTTGAGACTGAGTCATATTGTTTATTGTATCAGTACAGTAGCTCATTGCTTTTCTTATTTGGGAGGATTCCACTGTATGCATAAACCATAAATTGCTTATCCATTTTTTATTGAGGCATATTAGATTGTATCCAGAGTTTGCTACTATGGAAAAATCTATAAATATTCTTGTAGAAGTATTTCTTGTGAACATATGTTTCATTTGTCTTGGGTGATATAGTTTTTTTATAGGCTAAACATATACTTAACCTTAACTTTGTAAGACACTGCCAATTGTTCTCCAAAGCAGTTCTATTATTGAACACAACCAAGAGCAATATACCAAAGTTCCAGTTGTTTCACATTTTCAACTTCTACAAACATTCATTGTATTTCTTTATGTCATCAAAAAAGGTAAAATAAAAGTAATAATAATGCCCCTTATAATAGCATAAACATACCAATTACTTAGAAGTAAATCCAATGAAAGATTTGCAAAACAAGAACTACAAAGTATTTTTTAGAGAAATTATAGACATAAATAAATGAAAAGAAATACCACGCTCATGGATTAAAAGTAATGTTAAGCTGGAGAGGGCTCACGATGACTCAAAATACACAAATGTGAACAGTTATTCCTGACTCCAAATTCAACGACATTATGTTGATAGCTTGATGGAAATATTTTCTCTATAGAAATTACAAAATGCTATGAATCAATGCCCTATCCCATCCTGGAGAACCCATTGTTAAACATTTACCAATATATCATCGAATTTTTTTTGCAATACTTTTAAAAAAATTTTAAATTCAATTAATTAACGTATAGTATATAATTAGTTTCAGAGGTAGAGTTCAGTGATTCATCAGTTTTATATAATACCCACTGCTCATTACATCACTTGCCCTTCTTAATCTCATTCTGTTACCCCATCCCACCCCACTCCAACAACCATTAGTTTGTTTCCTACGACTGAGTCTCTTATGATTTATCTCCCTCTCTGATTTCATCTTGTTTAATTTTTCCCTCCCTTCCCCTATGATCCTCTGTTTTGTTTCTTAAATTCCACATATGAGTGAAATTTTATGATAATTGTCTTTCTCTGACTGACTTATTTTGCTTAGCATAATACCCTCTAGTTCCATCCACATCATTGCAAGTGGCAAGATTTCATTTTTTGATGACTGAGTAATATTCCATTGTATATAAATATACCACATCTTCTTTATCCATTCATCTATTGATGGACATCCAGGTTCTTTCCATAGTTTGGCTATTGTGGACATTGCTACTATAAACATTGGGGTGCAGGTTCCCCTTTGGATCACTACATTTGTATCTTCAAGGTCAATACCTAGTAGTGCAATTGCTTATTCATAGGGTGGCTCTGTTTTTAAGTTTTTGAGGAACATCCATACTGGTTTCCAGAATGACTGCACCAGCTTGCATTCCCACCAACAGTGTAAGAGGGTCCCCCTTTCTCCACATCCTCACCAACAACTGTTGTTCCCTGACTTGTTAATTTTAGTCATTCTGGTGTGAGGTGGTATCTCATTGTGGGTTTTTTTTTTAATTTTTTTATTGTTATGTTAATCACCATACATTACATCATTAGTTTTTGAGGTAGTGTTCCATGATTCATTGTTTGTGCATAACACCCAGTGCTCCACACAGAACGTGCCCTCTTTAATACCCATCACCAGGCTAACCCATCCCCCCACCCCCTCCCCTCTAGAACCCTCAGTTTGTTTTTCAGAGTCCATCGTCTCTCATGGTTCATCTCCCCCTCCGACTTACTCCCCTTCATTCTTCCCCTCCTGCTATCTTTTTTTCTTAACATATGTTGCATTATTTGTTTCAGAAGTACAGATCTGTGATTCAACAGTCTTGCACAATTCACAGTGCTCACCATAGCACATACCCTCCCCAATGTCTATCACCCCGTGACCCCATCCCACCCACCCCCCATCACTCCAGCAACCCTCAGTTTGTTTCCTGAGATTAAGAATTCCTCATATCAGTGAGTTCATATGATACGTGTCTTTCTCTGATTGACTTATTTCACTCAGCATAACACCCTCCAGTTCCAACCACGTCATTGCAAATGGCAAGGTCTCATTCTTTTTGATGGCTGCATAATATTCCATTGTGTATATATACCACATCTTCTTTATCCATTCATCTCTCGTCTCATTGCGGTTTTGATTTGTATTTCCCTGATGCCCAGTGATGTTGAGCATTTTTTCATGTGTCTGTTGGCCGTTTGTATGTCTTCTTTGGAGAAATGTCTATTCATGTCTTCTGACCATTTCTTGATTAGATTATTTGTTCTTTGGGTGTTGAGTTTGATAAGTTCTTTACAGATTTTGGTTACTAGTCCTTTTTCTGATGAGACATTTGTAGTTATCTTCTCCCATCCTGTTGTCTTTTGGTTTTGTTGACTGTTTCCTTTGCTGTGCAAAGCTTTTTATTTTAATGAAGTCCCAATAGTTCATTTTTGCCTTTGGTTCCCTTGCCTTTGGAGACGTGTGGAAGACTCAATATTTTTAAGATAACTACTCTCCACAAATTACCTATAGATTTGCCATAATTTTACATCAAGGCCCATCAGGATTTTTCAAGGAAATTGTCAAGCTAGTTCTAACATTTTTATGAAAACTTGAGGGATCTAAAATAGTCCAAACATCCTTGAAGGGGAAGAATTTATATACATATTAATTTGTATACTTATAAATTTATATATATAATGGAGATATAATTAACATATAACTTTATATGAGTTTCAGTTACATAGCATAATGATTCGATATATTTATATATTGTAAAATGATCACCACAATAAGTCTAGTTAACATCCATTACTATAAATAGCTACAATTTTCCTTATAATAACTTTTAAGATGTACTCTCTTAGCAACTTCCAAATATGAAATACAGTATTATTAACTATAGTCACCATGCTGTGCATTACATCCCCAGGAATTTTTTTATTTTATAACTGAAAGTTTGTATCTTTTGATACAAAGTTTTGACACCCCTCCCCCACCCCTGGCAACTACCAACCTGTTCTCTGTATCTATGGGGGCTCCTTTTTGAGATAATGAAAAAATATTCTAAAATTGACTGTAATGATGGGTGCACATACCTGTAAATATACCAGAAACTATTGAACTGTATACTTTAAATGGGTGAATTATATGCTATGTGAATTATATCTCAATAAAATTCTTTAAAAAAAAGAAAAGTAAACTAGCCTTAAAGAATTTTAGGGAGTGTTCCTCTTGATTTTCCAAAAGTATTCCCAATCCTTCCTTCCTCCCTCTTGTCCATTCTGATAGTTTGTACATTTTAACAAAGATAAATATGACTTATTTGTATTTATTTCTACCATCTTATTTACCTTGCTTCTTTAGTTGTTTTTCCCGTTTTCTACCCTTTCTAAATTCTCAGTTGAAGTTTTTCTGTTTTTTTCTTCATTCTATTCTTTTTCCTCTCCCAAATAAGATGATATACTCTTAATTTAAATTTAACACATTTAGTTAAATGTATCGGACATTGTGTGGTATTTTCATTCCACCTTCCATTTGATTTTTTAACCACCATATTTGATGTTACTATTTTTTTATTATGTTAATCACCATACATCATTAGTTTTTTGTTTGTTTGTTTGTTTGTTTTTAATTTTTATTATCTTAGTCACCATATGTTATATCATTAGTTTTTGGTGTAGTGTTCCATGATTCATTGTCTGCATATAACACCCAGTGCTCCATGCAGAATGTGCCCTCTTTAATACCCATCACCAGGCTAACCTACCCTCCCAACTCCTCCCCTCTAGAACACTCAGTTTGTTTTTTAGAGTCCATAGTCTCTGATGTTACTATTTTTGTTTCATGGCAACAATGTTTAGATTTCCAGGCAGTTTTTCCTTTATTCACTGTGGCATCTCCCATCTCTGGGCTCCTCTCTGCTTTCATTTTGCCTATTCTAGAAGTGTGTCCTTTAAACATTTTTCTTTTTTTTTGAAAAATATTTTGATGGTGAACCCTCTGTTCTTGTTGATCTGAAAATGTATCCCATCCTTGCTCTTAAAAGCTTTTCTGAATATAAAATTCTGGGTTGGTAATTAGTCTCTGCACTTTGAAGAGACAAATTTACTCTTTTGGCTTCCAGTGTTACTGTTGAGAAATCATCTGTTTTTCAGTTTAATTGTCATACTTTTAAGTGTGTTTGTTTAAAAAAATCTACTGTCAATATCATCTCCTTGTTTTGGGTAGTTCTTTTATATTTATTCTGCTTGAAATTCACTGAGTTTCCTGAAATTGAGGATTTGTCTTTGAACAATTCTTGAAAATTATCATTTTAATGTATATTTTATGTATATTAAATACAAAATACATTTTAACATCCTCTTTCCCTTCCCATTTTTTCAAATTCTCTTTTTCTCTGAAATACCTGGTAAGTGACTGCTGGAAATTTCTATCCTCCAGGTCTCTTAAACTCTTGGCTCATACTTTCCATTTCTTTGTCTCTCTGCTACATTCTGGATAATTTCTTTACACACATAATATAATTCACTCATTCTTCTCTTTAGCCTTATACAATCTGCTATTAAGCCTTTCATTTGGACTTTATTTTTTAATGATTATACACTTTTAATTCTGATGGTTTCTTTTTTAAATGTCCCTATCAATTTTAAGGGCATCTATTTTGTTGCTGTTAATACTCATCCAGTAATTGTTCCCCTAGCATCAGCACAACTCTATGAACAATGGGGGACATTGTTCAGTTGAAATTCAACCCCATTAGCCTGCATCTCAGTGTCTTTGGCCTTTGTGTAGTTTCTGGTTGAGTTGCCTAGAGAAGGCTGTCCCTGGAAACATCCAGACTTGGACAAAGGGGCCATAAGGCAAGGAGAATTTAATTTGAGACAAAGCTGCAGGACTTCTAGAATCCTCTGGGAAAGCCTGTGAACTTTAATAAATGCATGAGCAGACACAAGGAAAAACTGTTTGTTTCAGTCTGATAGATAAATCCTGTATTGGGCTGAAAGAGCCATCCGTTACCCTTCTGGGAAGCGAAGGAAGCATTAACATAGCTGAGCAGTCTAACAGGATCCCTCAAACTGAACCTACCTAGCCTGGTATATGGAGGCACCTGAGAACTGGGAGCTCAGCAGATTCCTCAGGGTAAATTAGATCTGAATTCATCTGTAGCATACATTCTTTCATAACATATTACTGAGCATTTTTTATAGAGTTTCAGAATATTTGGTACATCATATTTGTCAAGTATCAGTCTTGAACATTTTGTGCAGGCATGATTCAGACATTGATCCATTGTGTCTTCCAAATCAGAGTGGATAAAAATCCAGAATGCAGAGCAATCTCCTTGAAACTCCACTTGTCCAGCTTCAAGTGTGAGGGAAGAAAATCCCACTTCTCTCCCATGGAGGTGGGGAGAAAAGATGTCAAGCAGACCATCAACTCTTGCCTCTTACTGGTCATCAACCCTTCAATAACCTTGAGCCTAAAGATTGGGTAGCCAGTTAGTGGTTCTACATATGTGAGTATAAGGTTACTTGCCCTCCACATTTTGTTGCTCTGATTTCATTTTTTTTTTTAAATCTTTTGAAGTGTCAGCCAAAACTAAGATAGAAATCGTTCAATTAAAAAAAAACTATGGCATCTGAATGTTTATATTTCAATCATATATCTATAATTCTCAAGCAATGTATTCTGCACATTAAAGAACTTAAATATACAATTACATTCTAGACATCAAAAACATCCTAAAAGTCATCATTTAAAAAGAATGATATGTGCTATGGTGTGTGCTGTGAATTGTATAAGACTGTTGAATCACAGATCTGTACCTCTGAAACAAATAATACATTATATGTTAAAAAAAAAAAAGAAGAAGAAGATAGCAGGAGGGGAAGAATGAAGAGGGGAAATCGGAGGGGGAGACGAACCATGAGAGACGATGGACTCTGAAAAACAAACTGAGGGTTCTAGAGGGCAGGGGGGTGGGGGGATGGGCTAGCCTGGTGATGGGTATTAAAAAGGGCACGTTCTGCATGGAGCACTGTGTGTTATACAGAAACAATGAATCATGGAACACTACATCAAAAACTAATGATGTACTGTGTGGTGATTAACATAACATAATAATATAAATAAATAAATAAATGAATGAATCATTGAATACTACATCAAAAAAAGACAAATAAAAACAGAAATTTTCATTTTTCTTCTTATACGCCTGTCTATCTACCCTCTATACTTCTTATTTACCTCCTACTTTGGAAACCAGAGCTCTAAAAAATAATAAGGATTTGATTCAACTTATACATTACCAAAGGTAAGAAAAATTTGAAAAAATTTGAAAAATGCCACAGGCTTTTTAAAGTTCTAATTGATAGCAAGAATTCACTTTTTCCATTGAGATTTCAAAGACAGGACTGCAGAAAAATCCCTGTAGTTCTGAGCTGCTGGTATATTTGGAAACCCACACAAGATATACATTCTCATTATCTACCACCTCTTCAACAGATTCTCAAAGGAATTGTTAAATACAATTGTTTTTCATGGTTTGAGACTTTTTAAAATATGACACAGCATGAGGTGGTAGATGCTTCAGTATTTGTTGCTGGTATATTTCTGAGCTGTGTGATAACTGCTTCATGCTCCAGAAGTTATCTCAATGAAAAACTTCACCCTTATGATCATATATGGGAACTGCCATTGTGGCTGCCTAAAACCAGAAAACAGCTTTTCTTAAGAAAGGATTCCAGCCCAAAGAGAAATTTAAGAATAAGATTGCTCATTAGTTCTTATTTAGTCAAGCTATGTGGTTACAGATATTGTCAAAGTTGCTAATCTAGAGCAGAATTGATTATCAGCAATTGATTTGTTTTGAAATGTCCTATTTCATATAAATACCTGTTTTAGTCCATTTGGGAATGCTATAACACAATGCTACAGACTGAGTAACTTACAAACAACAGAAATTTATTTCTCACCATTCTGGAGGCTGAAAGGCTGAGAATAGGATAGTCTCAGGTGGTCATGTGAGGGCTCTCTCCGAGGATGTGAAGGGCCAACTTCTCTGTGGGTCTTTACATGGTGGAAAGACCGAGGAAGGCTTCAGGGCCTTTTATAAGGGCACTAATCTCATTCAAGAGGGCTCCACCTTCATGTCCTAAGCACCTCCCGGAGATCCCCCCCTTCCTAGTACTAATCCACCAGGCATTAAGATTTCAACATTTTGAGGGGGACACAAAATTCAGACCATATAAGTACTTTTTTTTGGAAAAGTAGACTTGAGACTTAAAAGGAAATGCATTATAGTTGCATCAATTTTATAGATTCTTCCCTTTATTTTTTTGCTTTCTCTTTTTGAAGGGCGGCAAAGTAAAACGGTATTGGAATAAAACCAGCAAATGGCCCCAGGACAAAATACTCCTCTTGCCTAATACTGTTAAGTACATTTAAATTTTCCACACAAGACTTAGTTATAGAAATCAATGGCCCCTCTCTCTGGCCCCAGTTGGATCTAAGGTTTCCAGTGTGTGTTAAGTTTTAGTTTAGTCTTAAGGTAAATCCCTGAAACAAATAATACATTATATGTTAATTTAAAAAATTTTTTAAAAAGTAATTATGTTTTGCCATTCTAGGGGGATTAAGAGCTAAAACTTGTGTGCTTGTTCTATAGGCATCAAGTAATATTTAGTTAAATGATTATAGATTCCAGCAGAATATTTCCAATAGACTTCAGCAATTTTGAACACCATTTACTGTTATATAATAATGGCTTTTTCTTTTTCTTTTTTTTTTGCCATGAAGCACTTGACTAGTATTAGTGAAGACTGGATAAATCGTCTATCACCTTCTGAGTAAGATCATTATCCTTGTGCTTTAAATGATAAAACTGAGGCAGAGGATTTAGGGGATTTGCCAAAAGTAACATTAGAAATCCATAGAAATAGAATCTCAACATTTTCCAGTTTCCTGCTTTACCTCACTGGTTTGCTTTAGAGTCGTTTTTATAATTCTGTATGTTGCTTCCTTCCCCTCCCTTTTGTTAAGGAGAAAGACATAGGTTTTTAAGGAACACACTTACATTCTTAAATTTTTTAGACTTTTGAATACCTGCGTTATTTCATTAGTGAGGTTAACAAAATAAAGAGAAGGCTTTGAAATTAACCTAGTTACTCTGGGGAAAAAAACAGCAGTTATGATTCAACTCAGTTATAGACAATGGACATTTGACTTTAAAGCCATACTCCTTTGCATCTCCTTCTACATTTCTCCCTTTAGGGTAATTTGTGCAAAAAGGCAGGGAAAGTCATCATTATCATTACATTGTTTATGCCCTAATTCCTTTTGAGAAAACTTCCGTCATCCCCACCTACCTCCCCATGGTCATTTGAGGCGTTTCCTAATTGGAGGAGTTGTACGCATTTTTCTATAGCAGGTAATTCAGCTGAAGGGTGGACTGAGCCCCCTCCATGGGGCTCACTTTCTTTCTGTTTCAGCCAAATCCCAAGGGGGCACATGCACTTCTCTAAGGCAGAAAGTGCTTCTCTCGTGGAGTGAAGACATGCAGGGCAGCTCTGGAGAAGGCTCAGGAAGACAAAACTCATGGCTGCAGATTCAGTTAAAGGACAAACAAACAAGAACGAATTATAAAAATTCAGGAAAGGGAAGATTTTAAAATGAAATGTAAAAAATAAACCTTATTACTATAGAGAAGAAAGTAGGCATATATTTCCTTGGTCTCTTATTACTGTGAATATTTATTTTCACTCTATTTTTATAAGCTGGTACAGGAAACTTGGCTAAACATTAAAGATTTTTTTTATTATCAGATACTGATTTTGAGGAAGGGTGCAAAAAAGAGAGAAAAAGAATTGATACACTGAAATAAATACTTTCAGCTTTCTACATTTAACATATTCCTATAAGTAGCTCTCATTAGAAACTGGATACAATTGTAGAATGGGATTTCTGCCTTGAAAGAGTTGGATGAAACAGAATATATATATGTAAGTAAAATAATTATATGAGAATTAGACCATCTTATGGTCACTCTTCTTGCTAGAGTATAATCTAAAACCCTTTTGGGAAATTTTGCTTTTTAAACTGTGTTACAGAAATGCTATTAGAAGTATTGTCTTGACACTCAGGACAGTATATAAATCACTTCCTTCCTGATCAGTCCAAATTCTGTATATTTCCAGTAAGTATACAAGAAACAAGATGCAATGGAATCGTCTGTGTTTTTTAAGCCTCCGTGATAATATTTTAAAAAGCAAAACACATTTAAAACATACTCTCTAGACATCAGACCCACAAGGCAAATCAGCTCTTTTTGACCCCCTCTCACTGCTACTCTGAAGAGCAAATGAGGGTTCATCCAGTTTTAACTAACATTAATCAAGCATTTCATGGTATGAAAAAAGGGTCACTGTTATTTAACAAAAAGGTGTGCTGAGGGGAAGAATGAAGGTGGGGACATCCGAGGGGGAGAGGAACCGTGAGAGACTATGGACTCTGAGAAACAAACTGAGGGTTCTAGAGGGGAGGGGGTGGGGGGATGGGTTAGCCTGGCGATGGGTATTAAAGAGGGCACGTACTGCGTGGAGCACTGGGTGTTATGCACAAACAATGAATCATGGAACACTACATCAAAAACTAATGATGTAATGTGTAGTGATTGACATTACATAATAATAATAAAAAAGGTGTGCTCAAAAACTGCTTAATTCCAGTGGAAACATATTGCCAATATCTACAGGCTTTGCTTAAGTGTTAGTAATGTCCATAGAGTAAATGCCCATGTTCCTGGCATTTAATCCTCGCTACAGATGGCAGGAAGTAATCACCTTATGAGTGAACTAAAACTGCTTCATGCCGTCAGGAGGGGCAACTTGTCGCCCTTCCATTGAGAAGTCGATCAGCATGGGCCGCCGTCGGAGGCGGAGAACTCGAGTTCCCTGCAGTAGTTTGACCAGAAATGGAGGAAGGAAACAAAGAAATAGGAGCAAATTCCCACAGGACAGACTGAAAAGGACGGGGACCTCTTGAATGGAGTCTTGATAGGAAGGAAACCCAGAAGCAGAGAGGGAAGTTCACACGGGCCTGTTTCACGGACACAAGGGCATGAGGTCACCCTCTGCTGCATCCTTTCAACAGGCTTTCAAAGGCTGCAGCGGAATCTTCTCTCTGACTCTTTTTTGCATCTTCCCACCCCTCCTGCCTTTTATTGGCTGCCGATGGGCAGATGTCAGGGTGGGAGCTAAGCTCAGTTTGCAGCAGCCAATTCGATCCAGAATGCTGGAGAAATGCAACGTTGCATTTCAATGCAATGTGAAGCAGAGTCACGCAAGACTCCAGAGTCAAAAGCCTGCTCCCAAGACACATCCTCAGGCAGGAACTTTCTTTGGAGCAACCGGCAGGACTTGGCGACAGCGTTAGCACTTTACCGCGCATCTCAAGGCTTGCCTCTAAACGCCAGTGTGGAATTATTAGATCTCTGCTACAGGTTTACAATCTCATCAGTACTCACATAGCATTTCCATTAATGGTTTTTGGTTCATATATTTAAAAATCACATTTTCAAAAAGTAGTTCATTGTTTTGGATTATACCCTGGAGAAGGTTTGTGAATGAGTGTCTGCAATATTTGTAAGTATGGCCCTGTCCTGCAAACCACAAGAAACTGTCTTTGCATCTACTGTTACAAGTCCATATATATCAGAATGGTATTATATCTGATATCAAGTGACAGTCTGCCAGATGGCCAGGACAAGTTTGTTATAATGTTTGAAATATATTGGCTTAATTCCTAATTTCTTGTCCTGATCAATATTTTCTCTATGACTTCTGTGAAACATAGAAGGAAGTTGAATTTTGGGTCAGATCTACAAAGGAGCAAAATGATAAGCAGCATTCAGTTGCTGCTTTGGATCAGAACATGAACTATACCATGTACAAGTGTCTCCTGTGGGGAAAAGCAGCAAGGTGGGTGACCTTCTCCCTGGCTCTCTCTCCGTCTCTTTTCCCTACAACTTCCCTGGTTTCTATTCCCGTACCCCACTCTCTGAAGGTGAGTGTGTCCCTGGCTTGGTCAGTTCAGGCTGCCATAACAAAGTACTGTGGGCTGGGGGCCTCAACAACAGACATATATTTCTCACAGTTTCGGAGGCTGGGATATTCAAAGTCAAGGTGCTGAGAAGGAAGATTTCATTCTCCAGCCTCCTCTGGCTTGCAGGTAGCTGCCATTTTGCCGTGTGCTCACACGACCTCTCCTTTGTGTGTGTACATGAAGAGCGAGCAAGCTCTCTACTGTCTCTTGTAAGGGTAATAATCCCATTGGAAACCCTCCTTGCCCCTATCCACAACATCGCTGAACCTGAATTACCTCCCAAAGGTCCCATCTCCAAATGCCACCACTCCGGGGGATAGGGCTTCCATGTATGAATTTGGGGGAGACACAAACATTTGTTCCCTAATGACCTCCTAATAGAAAAACTGGTGGGGGTGCCTGGGTGGCCAAGTCAGTTGAGTGTCAGACTCTTGGTTTCGGTTCAGGTCATGATCTCAGGGGTCGTAGGATGGAGCCCCACATCAGGCTCTGTGCTTGACTCTGAGTCTGCTTGTCTGCTTGGGATTCTCTCTCTCTCTGCCTCCATCCTCCACCGTGCTTTCTCTTCCTCAAATAAATCAATAAATAAATCTTAAAAAAAAAAAAGAAAAAGAAAAACTGGTGAACATTTTCTCACTGGTTCAAGTCAATTATTTCTTATAAGTTTATGCTATTTAGGTCAGTACATACAGATGAAACCTCCAATATTATCTGTTTAGCCCTAGCAACCTAAAGGAAATGAAGAAAATCTAGTGTAACCTCTTAATCTATAGTGATTGGAGGTAGGTAGATTGTAAGATTGGAAGTAATAAGCAGATGACATAAAGAAAGCTATCGGCTGCATTGGGGGAAAAATAACTAAAAAGTACATATTTCCTAAAATCAGAGAATAAGTAGTACCATTTTTATATCATCTTCCTGTGTGGTAAGTAATTGGTACCAGGTCTTCCTGTGTCTGCCATTCTATAACATACTTCAGGGTATTCTGCTAAAGATGCCACAGTGTATTATCAGTGTTGTTAGAATAGATGATCACATTTGCCAGGCAAGAATTTTTCAGTTTTATTTATTATTGTAATTTGTTACACATGTAATCTAAGTTATTGTAGGATAATTTGAAAATATAAATACGATCACAAACCAACTAGCCAAAGATATCCATCCACTATTACCATTTTACCATTTAGGCATATTTTCTCTCTCTGTCTATAAATATATATAGATATATATCACTCTCTGCACACAGAGATACATATATACACATATACATATGTGTATATTATGTATATCTACACACATACCTATATTTAAGAGACATATAATAATATATGTACAGTGCTAGAACCTGTTATTCTTATTTATTAATATAGTCTTTCAAATCAAGATATAAGCATTTTCATCATAACTTTATGTAACTTATGGGACATTCAGATTGTCTTGACTTATCTATAGTATAAAGAAAGCTATGATAAACACATGTCTTCGCACATATTTGCACACTCGAACAGCTATATCCTTAGAATAAATATCTAGAAGCTGACTTCTTGGGATGGAAGAAATAAACATAAATATGTTTGATAAATATCACAAAATTCCCCTGAAACAAATTTTAAGGTTTAGGGGCGCCTGGGTGGCTCAGTCGTTAAGCATCTACCTTCGGCTCAGGTCATGATCCCAGGGTCCTGGGATCGAGCCCCACATCGGGCTCCCTGCTCAGCAGGAAGGCTGCTTCTCCCTCTCCCACTCCCCCTGCTTGTGTTCCTTCTCTCTCTGTGTCTCTCTCTGTCAAATAAATAAATAAAATCTTTAAAAAAATTCTAAGGTTTATATTTCTCTAGTAATGCATGCAAATTTGTATTTTCCCACATATATGACAATAAACGTTATGTAAAATTTACTTTGTTTGCCAATCAAGAGAAAAAGGTTATTTAACTTACATTATTTTGGTTACCAGTGAAGTTTAATATTTTTACATGTTTATTGACTATTTCAATTTCTTATATTCTGTAATTGTCTTTCCATGCCTTTTATTGCCATTTTTTTCTCTCAGAATATTTGGTTTTTACCAGTCTGTGTGAGATATTTGTATAATGTGGATTCTACTCCTCCCTCTGTCATTTTTAAATTTTTTTATTATAAAAATTTCCAAACAAGTGCAAAAGTGAAAGGAATACTCAATTGGTGAGAAATGATATATTTTGCAAATGTTTTCCTCCCATTTTTAGCTTATTTATAGATTTCTTTTAAGATTTAATTTAATTTTTTGTGTGATAATAGCCCTATTTTGTTGGGTAAATTTTTTTATTTTCCTCATAAACTTCTGGAGTCTATGATGTATCATCAGCTATTGAATAATATTAGGATGTGACATTTAATTTTTAAAAGGAAATCTGTTTATCATTTTATATTAGCACTAAGTAATGGAGAAGATGCTGACTCACCTGCATTCTCTAATCTCACTACATTATTTGTCAACACCACAGAGGTTTATTTTTTTTTCCTTTTGGAAAATGTTTATTTTTCAATACTGAATTGACCTGCATTTCAAAAATATCACCATCTAATCACTGTCTTTGAGTCAGATACATAAGAAGTACTTAAAATTATACAACCCCAGTTAGGGCATTCTAAAATATGCTGAGGAAAGAGATCTTTGTTATCTAAAGACATAAAAACAGTATCTAAGCAGAGTGAGGCTTACTTCAAATCGCTCAGCAAGCAATTAAAGAAAGTGATTGCTTGAAAGAAATGCTTTAAATTGCATGTTCAAAAGACCTGGGAATCCTAATATATACTTCCTGCCTTTCTCTCATCATATTGCTTAAAAAGTTCAGACTTGTATAAGTTGAGAAATACATGAACAGATTTGTTTACTGAAATGTTTGAGTGGATAGCTCTTATAACTCTGGCACTGAGTTTCCGCTTTTGTACTATTAATTGCCTTTTTCTAAATAGGTGGACTACTAGATTTTTGAAATTATTTTTTAAATGAGATGATGCTAATGGGAATTTTATTAAAAAACCACATTCTTTAAAGTTTTGATCAACACACAGAATAGATTTTGCAAGTTCTCACCCTTTAGTAGCTTTTTGAAGTAGTGAATCAGGAACATTATGTTAAATAGTAAAGAACATTTTCTAAATGAACATGTTACCCCCAAACAAAAATGAATTATTTCCAGGATATTTTTTTCTTGTTCCTCACATTCTCCCTTCAAATAAAAAGGAGGGAGGTAAAATAGCTTTCCCAACTCAAAATTTATCCTTTGTATCGCTTTTCCACATAGCTAAGTGGTGGACAGACAGCTGACAGAAATTCGTTCTGTAGTTAATGCATACAAACTCAGAATTACAACCTGAAATGTGAAACCAGTGGAAAGACCTCAAATGCATTCACTATTGAAGAAAACCAGCTCTTTCTAATTTCACTTAGTGGAGTATTACATGTTCTCAGGTTTTAAACTTTCCCTTTTACAGAAATAAGTGGGTCAGCTTTTCAGATGCTATGAGGCAGTCAAGTTGATCTGTAGAATCTGTTCGATTAGGTCAACCTGAAACTGCAAGAAGCGGGCTAAATGATTTGGAACCGAGTATCATTTCAGTTCTGGATCATATTGACATCTGTTACAACATATTATTAAACATGAAACTCCACATGGCACTTGAAATAATACAAGGAAAGAAAAATGCTACAAAATGCAAACCTTTCAATTTTGTCACAAATGGATGATATTTAAAACGAACCAGCTGATGTCATATTTGTGGACAAGGCAGATAAATAAATCAGAATGTGACAGACAATCTAATAGCTTACTTAATTCGGCAGTTTTCTTCAAAAGTCATTTTCATTCATAATTGTCAGGTATGCAGTCCTGGCTTCAATATATACACTTGGACTGCCGCCTGTAGGGAACATTGTAATCCAATAGATATATAAACACAAAATACGTGCAGCAGGAAAACATTATATTACCATCAAAAGAATATTTAATCACTGGAGGATAGGTTATCTTCCCAGATCCTTTGCTTTTCTTTCCGTTCCTTTTCGTTGCCTTTTGGCAATTTTTACCACTCAGCAAACTCATGGAAATAAGAAATCAGGGCAAGATTTATGGGAATTTGGCAGTGAGTTGTTATAACATTTCGCCTCACTTTTCTGTTTTCTTTAGACTTGATTTACATGGAATTGGCTTATAAAGAACTCAAGTCTAATAGAATTGGAGCTAAAGAAAATCCAGATCTATGGAGAGTGAATAGGGGTACCAACCTACAGGGGGTGCTGTACTTGGAAATGTACAAGGTGAGGGAACTGACATCTTCCCCGGGACTAGTAACAGGAAAGATGTTACCGAGGCACTGATGGTTGAGTGTGACTTCCGCATGGGTAGACTACATGCCAGTAGTGGGTAACTTAACTGCACTTAAAGAAGCATGGTTAGATTCATTGCAAAGACTTTTAAAATATTAAATATATGTTTGTGCTGAGTAAGTCTGATCCAAGAGCCAAGAAAATAGTGGTGAAGTGAAGAAGTTCCTCGTTCTTTTTACTTTCCCTGTGCAGCTCTCAGCCTTTCTTCTAAATAACTGTTGAAAGAATACTTACAGAATATCACTTGAGAAGCACTCCATTAATTGCTCGCCTATGACTTCACATGGCTCACACTGGTTTGGGCTAGAAAGAGATGCATTTGTCTTTCTTTCTTTTGTTCTTTTTTTTTTTTTTTTTTTTTTTTTACTGCATTGCTAGGAGAAGTGTTAAAAAAATGTCACTGGAAAATTTAGGTGGAATGTCAACTTGTGAAGCATATAGCATTTTTCTGGCCATGAGATTTGAATAGCAGACAATTGAGTCCAAGACAAAAGTAGACTGGATTCTCTGTAAGAACACTCTCTGTAGGGCAGCCCTTTTTGTTTGTTTGTTTCTTTTTTAAATTTAACTTTATTATGTTATGTTAATCACCATACATTACATCATTAGTTTTTGATGTAGTGTTCCATGATTCATTGTTTGCGTATAACACCCAGTGCTCCATGCGGAACGTGCCCTCCTTAATACCCATCACCAGGCTAACCCATCCCCCCACCCCCCTCCCCTCTAGAACCCTCAGTTTGTTTCTCAGAGTCCATAGTCTCTCATGGTTCGTCTCCCACTCCAATTTCCCCCCCTTCATTTTTCCCTTCCTACTATCTTCTTTTTTTTAATCTTCAACAAAGCAGGAATGTCCAATGGAAAAAAGACAGTCTCTGTAGGGCAGCACATTTACTGCCTAAAATGGGAGTTGGAAATTAGGCATGGGTATAAAATGTTCAGTTTGCCTGCACCTTCCATAAGCATAGATAATTGAAAGAGCATTCATGATTCTGTAATGCAGAAAAATAAACTTATTCATTGTCTTAAATTATGGAAACACAGTTTGACCTGGCAAAAAGTCTGAGGGAGAACATTTAGAAAAAGTCAGCTTTATTGACTACACAGAAGGACAAGGGAGACGTTTGCTTGTGCAACTCGAGATGAATACAAATAATTTGTGATTATCATATTTAGTATTAAAAAGACTGCTACTCAGAGGATATTTTTAAAAAGCATGTAATCTTTGCTTATTGATGTGTTTATACATCGATGTGTTACATTGATGTGCTTTATATAATATATATATATAAAGAGAGAGAACTCCTAATATGTGTTAGGGAGTATATTTTTTTCTAACAACTTTATGACACTATAACTTACATATCATAAAATTTACTCATTTTAAGCATATAATCCAATGATTTTTAGTAAATTTCCAGAGTTTTGCAGCTTCATCACAATCCAATTTTATAACTTTTTTATCACACTAAAAAGATCCCTCACGCCTATTTATAGTTACTCTCTATTCCCACACCCAGCCCCAGGTAACCACTAATCTACTTTCTGTCTCAACAGAGTCACCTTTTCTCAACATCATCCTGGGCACCATTTCTTCACATCCTGCTCTCTAGTAAAATGCTTAGGGCAAGGGCAGCACCTCTTGGTACTTTAGGGATTACCTTGGTTAGGGCTCTAGCTCTAGTTCTAGATCTTCTCTTTTAGAAGGCAGTATGATTGAAGTTTGAGCTCTGGACTGAGGCACACCTGGGTTTAATTCTTTGCTCTGCTGCATTCTAGAAGTGTAATCATGGAAAATAATTTAATCTCTGTAAGCATCGCTTTCCTCATATGTAAAAATGGGTTTGTTAGAATATGACATGAGGTATTGAAATATGGCATACAGGAACATGGCATGAGGTAAAGTGCCTGACACTTAGTATGTATTCAATAAAAACTTTGCTCATAGCCATGTCTAAGCTTTTTCATCAAGAGAAGAGCACCCACATTTTTCACCCTTGGGTTTGACTTCAGAATTTTTTTGCAATCCACTGCAGTATCATTCTCATATGTTTCTTTTTGCATTTAATCCAAGCCTCTTGGTTTGTTCACTAAAGGATACCTGGATGCCAACGTCATATTATTTCTTGACAATATTCTGACTTCACCAACAACATATGTTTACTGAACCCTTATGATTGTTGTGTGGGAGATAGGGTGAAGGCTTGGTTGAGGGGCTAACAACTCACTTGGAAGCAAACAAGTCACTGGAAATTAAAGATGAATTAAGTAAGTATTGAGAAACACAAGCGGTAATGCGTCTCTTTGACCAGCAATTTTGTTTCTGAATGTCTACCGGAAGGAAAGAATCTTAAGCACAGAAAATATTTTGAACAGAGAGACATCAATTATAGCTGGAAATAACAGGAGGTAAATGGCTATTGAGCTCTCCCTTGAAGGATGAAAGGAATTTCAGTAGGCAGAAAATGGCAGGAAAGGGCATTTCAGGAGAAGTCAACTTCAACTTCATCTATTCGTTTATGTTTTCATTCATTAAATGTGGGAATACCTGCTTGTTTCAATCAGCTTTCACTAAATTATTCTGAGGTAACAACCAATACCAGAACCTTAGTGCATTATAGGAGAATAGATGTGTTTCCTACTCATAGTACATGTCTCTCTCAATCTCCCCCATGCTCGCTCTCTCTCTCTCTCTCTCTCTCTCACCCACTTTCTTTTTTTTAACTTTGCTCTAGCCTTGCTTTTCACTTGGGACCCAAGCTGACAGGGCAGTCTCTCCCTGGGACTTACCAGTCTCAGGGCAGTAGGGTGAGAGCAGTTGAGGACGCATGAACCACACAACATGTCCTGTAGCTTCTGCTCTCAACCCATTGGCCAAAGCAAGTGTGTAGCCAAATATGACGTGTGGGATGGGCTTGGTAGAGAAGTCCAGCTAAACTGCAACCAACTCATATGATCTGTCCCGTTCTTCTAGTTTAAGAAGGTAGCTTGAGATAGAACTGCTGCCCTCAGGGAGCTTAAACTTCAGTAGGAGTAAAAGTGTGCAGTTGAGAAAGTACTTCCTATGGGCAGAAAAAATGATCAGTAATTTGGGAAGATGAAACTGAAAAGAACATACGTGGTGGAATCAAGAAAGTCCTTGAGTAATATGTTCTAAAGATTAAATTTACTTTTAGAATCAATGGGAAGTGACAGTTCTATGAAGTAGAGATTCTATGGATAGTTTAATTTGTCAAATTGGTAGGCTTTAGTAGATTATTATTTAAACAGTAATCTAGGTTTTGCTGTGCAGTTGTTTTGTAGATGTGGTTAACGTATACACTCAGCAGGATTTAAGGAGATTATCCTTGAGGATGTGGATGGACCTCTTCTACTCAGTTGAAGGCTTTAAGAACAAAAACTGAGGATTCCCAGAGAAGAAGAAATTCTGTTTCAAGTCTGCAGCATAGAAATTCCGTCTGAATTTCCAGTCTGCTGGTCTGTTCTATAAGTTTTTGACTTGCCAGTCCCCACAACTGCCTGAGCCAATTTCTTAAAATAAATCACTTTACAGATAGAGATACACAGAGATAGATCTACAGAAAGATAGATGTGTAACCTATTGGTTCTGTTTCTCTGGAGAATTCTTACTCTTATAAGAGTCAGTTTTTTGTACACAGAGGAGATATTGCAGAGAGATATTAGAATGGCAAGCATTTGTTAACTTCTCTGAAATCAGAATGAGAGGGAGGTGGTAAAGGCGAACTCTTGGTATCTTTTATTTGGTAAGCTAAATAATACTACTAATTTTATTATTTATTCAAACTTCTTCAATACCCTATCCATTTTGATGATGTGATGCTATACTGCTAATGACCCCAATTTATTTATTATCCATTTTAATGTGCATATGTGGAAATATGTTATAAGATGCAAATGCCAGTTATTTTGCTGCATAGATAGACTGTTGCTAATTTTCTCACTAATTGCTGTGAAGTTTGTATTTTCTCAATAGGTGGGAAAGAAAAGTATCATCTAGGACCAAGATCCAAGCGTGACTTTTACTGAACTAATAAACTATTATCACTTGATTTCTTCAAAATGCATTAGAATCCCTCCAAGTGATTGAGAAAATATCATCAGAATTTCTCTTGGATTCCCACCATTATCCCAAGAGGCATAAGACCGTATCAGATGCATCTGGAACGTCAGATTAAGGGAGGTTGTGTCTGCACCCTGTGTCTGCCCTGGTCAATCTAATCCTCTTCATCCCCACCCTATCACCTCCCTTGATAACTCTTCAATTTCTCTCACAGTTTCACATGATTCCAACCTATAACTAGGTCAGATATTTTGGAATTATTGTCATTTAGTATTTAAAAATGCACTCACAATATTAGATGAGGTTATAAAATTGAGAAATTTAATTCTTGCCATATCCCTCTGAGATAATGTGTGATGTCCTTTGAGTGAGGAAATTTAAAAAAGTAATGTAGTTTGAGCAGGCAAAAAAAAAATGATGTCAATAAATCTATTTTCTCATAGACATTGTTAAGTGAGAAGGGTGGGCAAAACTCTTTCCCAGGGATTATCAAACAAAATACAACAAACAACAACAACAACAAACACAGAAGCCATGTAAAAGCTAATGGTCTGCTCTCCAAGAAAATACCAGTGTAAATTAATCCCCTAAGCATCTTGTTCTGCCTTAATACAAGCTCAATTTCCTTAGCTTTGCTCACAGGGCCAAGTCTGAGTTCCCTGCGGAGCATGACCTGCAGGCCGGGCAGATGGACCTCCTGCTCGTCTCTTCAGTGTGTCTGTCCTTCCTCTGTTTACACCCTGTCGCAGCAGGACCAAACCATTTGTAATTTTTTTTTTAAGTAGGCTCCACAGCCAGCCTGAGGGCCTGAACTCAGGACCCTGAGATCAAGACCTGAGCTGAGATCAAGAGTCGAAAACCCCACTGGCTGACCCATCCAGGTGCCCCCTCCCTTTCTTTGTAATGTTTTTCTTTTTTTAAAAAATTTGTTTATTTGAGAGAGAGAGAGAGGGTGCAAGAGTGGGGGCAGAGGGACGAGGGAGAGAGAGAATCTCAAGCAGACTCCCTGCTAAGCACAGAGCCCGGGGCTTGATCTCACAACCCTGAGATCACTACCTGCGCTGAAAGGGTGCTTAACCAACTGAGCTACCTAGGCACCCCTAATATTTGTGATTCTTAAACATGATTTTAACTTACCATGTCTAAAGCTGAAACCCAGATATTCCTCCCCAAATTTTCCTTATCTTAGTTTATTTCTTTCCAGTTTTGTAGAGGTATAATTGTATAATAAATAAATAGATAAATAAAAATTATATACATATATATACTTAGGTTGCACAATGTGATTTTTAAGGTGTATGATTTTGTGATTTAATAAGCAGGAGTGTTGTGAAATGCTTTCCACAATCACCTTAATTAACACATCCATCCCCTCACATAGTTATCTTTTGTGTGTGTGTGTGTATGTGTGTGTGTGTGTGTGTGTGTGTGTGTGTGTGGCAAGAGCACCTGTGATCTACTCTCCCCATCTCAGTTTTTGATAACTTCCTTACAATTGCTCTGGCCAAAATGTGTGGAGTCTTAGTTGACTGCTTGTTTTTTTCACCATCCTGTATCCAGTTGTCTACAGATCCAATTGAATTTGCTTTCCAGTAAATCCAGGATCCAACCATTTGCCATCACTTTGACCATCCTGGTCTGAACCACTTATCTGAGGGAAAAATCCAATGTGAGGCTAAAAACAAAGAACCAAATGAACTAACAACCCCACCCTGCTCCCAAACCCCGTGAACATATAGTTGCAGCAGATACATTCAGGTCAGGGGAGTGCAAAATATTCAAAGTATCTGTTGTGGTATAACCAAGTCTCTTAGCTCTTCAAATTTTTCTAAATTTTCCATTGTATATTGAGGTTGTATAAATATAAATATCCAAAATTATGTATTTTCGGGATCTCATTTGAGTAGACCCTGCAATTTTTTAGACTCTGGCCTTGTTAGGTGTAGAGATGTTCATGTATCACCTTCAGCATCGTTGCAGTAACAACAGATTCTACTTCCCTTGAATGATTGTTACATTGCTGGACACTCTGTTGGTACTTTGAGTCATTATCTCAAATTCCCACAAGATCCCAATGATCAAGATATTATTGTTATTAATGGTCAACATGATTAGGATTGCTAGTATTCCCTTTTAGCGAAGAAGCACTGAGATTCAAGGAGCTAAGTTGCCAGACTGGTGCTACCCAGGTTCTGCATGATGAAGCAGGTTTCATGTTCGGGTCGGTCTGGCATGGAAACCATGGTCTTTACACTAGATTATCCTGCTCCCAGACATTGAGGAGGGAGTTGAAATGGATAAGTTAAATCCCTGCTAATTTTAAAGTTATCTGAGTTTGGATGGTTCCTGGTGCTTCCCGGTTAAATGTTTATGTGCATTTGGTGAAAATAGAGACGATTTTTCATAATGAGCACCAGTAGGCAGAAGTTTGGGCTTCAGTAGGTCACTGTTGTCCTCTTCACTGGGGAAATATACCTGAGGGCTCTCTGAAAGCTCTAGTCACTCATCCAGATTTAAGAAAGTCTGAAACTCAGTAAAAAGATCAACTTGGTAGATCCTAGTGATGGCCAGCAGACAAGCCATCTTCAGATATTTAAAAACCCTACTTTATTAGTCTATTGAAGCTGCCATACCTGATTACCACAGACTGGGTGTCTTAAAAGGAGAGTTTCTCAGAGTTTTGAAAGCTGAAATCCAAGAGCAAGGGTTGGTTTCTGGTGAAACCGCTCCTCCTGGCTTACAGACATCTGTCTTCACAGAGAGTGCTCACATGGTCTTTCCTCTGTGAGTACATGGAGAGAGAGGTCTCTGGTGTGTCCCTTCATTTTCTTATAAGGTCATCAGTCATGTGGGAATTGGGCTTCTTCAGACCTCATTTATCTCCAAATACAGTCACATTGAGGGTTAAGGCCTCAACATATGAATGGGGGGTGGGGGATGTGAGTCAGTCTATAACACCTAGCATAGTCTTTCATTTGACTTTTGTTGTATTACTTATTCCAGTTTTTAATTTCTGAGTTATATATAATATATATTCAAAATATAATATATATTCAAAATGTTGTTAAACTTGAGAGACAAATCTAAACCACGTGTGAATTTATTGTTCATTAGGACAAACTATTTAGATATTTACCACTTGCTGATTTTTGCGTACTTGCTGGTTAGTGTACAGAGTGATCATTTCCAGGCCACACGTATAAACACATTACATAATGAATAATGTATTATGCATTTAATTTTAACTGATATGCTATACCTTTTAAGTGAAATAATATTTGTCTTACTCTTCTGTATTAACAACAAGAACAAAAAAACAGGCTACTTTTAAATGTCAGTTAGGTTTTAGTGGAAATCATTTATTAAATGTTGTATACTCAGTTTAAATCTGACTGGGTAACTAAACATTAAAGTAAAGGGGAAAAATCTATATTGGTCTAATTTGAATTATATGTTCTTCTCAACAAGCATAATTGCTATTGACTGCCTAAAGCACCATTGTCTAAGTCATGAATAATCATAAAACATTACAATTGGCACAAGAAGAATGGAAAGAAACCCATCAAAAAAAAAGAAGCACAAAATACCAACAACCTCCCCCTCTCTTTCCCTCTGCCTAAAAGAATAAAGCCATGCATAACACAATGACTTTATTACCTGAGAAAATGTGCTACATAATAATCACGAGGAGCCTCATTTATTATAGATAGTATTTCACTTTGGGTTTGACATTTTATTCTGGAATGAAGCTCCCTTGTTACTAAGTGTGTGTCATAAAAAAAAGAGAGACCCTTAGTACCTCACCCTCCCCTCTCATTAGCTGAGCCCTCAATTCAGAGCTAGTAATACAAAATTTGCTTTAGCAGAATATTTTTCCAGAAGCTCCAGAAGTTGGCAAATGTCACAAGTTGAATATTGTGAAGAGGAGTTAAGGTTTAATGTCAATAAGCCTTCTGCCTCCAGGGCATCTATAACCACTTTGTGAAGCACATTCAATAAATTGTCCTGTACTTGGTCTTTAGCACCTTGAAAGCTAGGCACCTAGTAAGGTCTCCCACATCAGTAATCTAGAAAAACAGAAAACACATGCCATTCCATTCATTGAAAACCCCATAGGCTGACCTGAAAGGCAATTTCCTTTAAATTGCGACGTCAGTTTTGTAAACAAATATAATTAAATAAATATGTGTATGAACAAATATGCTGATATTATTCTGTTTCTCCAGTAGTGTGTAAACCTTGGGAAAGGGATTCTTAGTATCAGCACTATTGACATTTTGGGTGGATAATTCTTTGTTGTGGGGGGGCTGTCCTGTGGACTCTGAGATGATTGGCAGCATCTCAAGCTCTACCCACTAAATGCCACTAGATGCCAGTAGAGCTTCTGAGTTGCGACAATCAGAAATGTCTCTAGACATTGCCAAATGTCCCATGGGGGCAAAATTTACACCACACACACACACACACACACACACACACACACACACACACGCCTGCCCCCATCCCCTCTGGTTGAGACCATGGTCTTTGAAGGTAAGTTCATTGCAAGAAGGTAAAAATGCAGAGCAAAGGTAAACCCCCAGTCGAAAAATTGAGATACATTTTGTTCCACTTAAGTTTGCCAGCAGCTGTTGGAAGGAACCGGAAGAGTATCTGGACACTTAGGAGCAGCATTTCTATGGCTCCTTTGATGGTTCCCTTGCACGACTCTCTGGAGCCAACAGGGGACAACTTGAACAGTTTCCCATGATCGATGCTAATTAGGACTCTGATTGACCAAACTAACAGCAATCAAATAAATGATTTAAGGAACAAAGACTTCTTGGACAGTGCTAGTGGGATGGCATTTTAGAAGTTAACTGCTGGGACGCCTGGGTGGCTCAGTTGGTTAAGTGTCTGCCTTTGCTCAGGTCAGGATCTCAGGGTCCTGGGATCTACAGGCTTAGTGGAGAGTCTGCTTCTCCCTCTGCCCCCCCCCACCCCATGCTCACTCTCTCGCTCTCTCTCTCAAACAAATAAAATCTTTTTTTAAAAAAGTTAACTGCTTATTCCAGGGTTATCCTTGATCATAAAGAGACCCTGCATTCCCACTTCTGTGTTTCACAGCAATTTTCTGATCTCCACGACAGATTAATCACGTGGCACTTAGATTGTTTGGTAAAGCATCTGTCTCAGTCACTGGGTTATGTGTTCTTGATGAATAGTGAGCATTTTAAAGTTGTTTTTGTATTCATTAGGGCATAATGTATATAAGGGGGAGGGATCATTAATAAGTGTTGGCTAAATAAATAAATATTACACTTGATGATTTATTTGACAAACATTTAAGTAGTTAGAGATGTCAGAAATTATTCTAGACCTTGGGAAGAGAAAGATAAAATAGTGTTGATGCTTCCTTTAAGAATTCGTGGCAGAATTTGCAACAACGTGGTTGGAACTGGAGGGTGTTATGCTGAGTGAAATAAGTCAATCAGAGAAAGACTTGTATCATATGACCTCACTGATATGAGGAATTCTTAATCTCAGGAAACAAACTGAGGGTTGCTGGAGTAGTGGGGGGCTGGGAGGGATGGGGTGGCTGGGTGATAGACATTGGGGAGGGTATGTGCTATGGTGAGCACTGTGAATTGTGCAAGACTGCTGAATCACAGATCTGTACTTCTGAAACAAATAATACAATATATGTTAAGAAAAAAGAAAAAGAAGAAGATAGCAGGAGAGGAAGAATGAAGGGAGTAAGTCAGAGGGGGAGACGAACCATGAGAGACGATGGACTCTGAAAAACAAACTGAGGGTTCTAGAGGGGAGGGGGGTAGGGGGATGGGTTAGCCTGGTGATGGGTATTAAAGAGGGCACGTTCTGCGTGGAGCACTGGGTGTTATGCACAAACAATGAATTATGGAACACTACATCAAAAACTAATGATGTAGTGTATGGTGATTAACATAACAATAAAAAAATTTAAAAAAAAAGAATTCATGGCAGAGTGGAAGGGATGGGCCTACAAACCGGTAGTTAAAATAGAACAAGTGAACCACAAGGCTAAGGAGCAGAGTAAGGCAAAGTGATAAGTAACCAGTACTAAGCCCTATTTTTCAGAGTAAAGAAAGCCATGGCAAACTTAGAGTAATACTTTATTCTGCAAACCATACAGTCCCTTTTTTGTCAGTAGAAGGAAATTCTGCATAAAATTATGCCTTGAAAATCAATTTCAGTTAGAATAATTAAACAAGGAAAAGTAAAAGTTGATTATCCTATTCTAAATATTGAAAAAAATAGAAGCAGAATTGCACAGTGGAAAACATAACTGGAACGAGAGTTTAAAAGGTGGGAGTTCAAGCTCAGCTTGGCACCATCAGGGGAAATCACTTAGGCTCTATAGTTTAATATACAGGTTCTACTGTTTTTAATAGATGGGTTCTACTGCTGTCATAACAAATTACCAAAAACTTAGTGGTTTAAACCAATGCTAATTTATTATCTTACAGTTATATAGGTCAGAAGTCTGACATGGGTCTCATTGGTCTAAAATCAAGAGGCAACAGGACCATATTCCTTCTGGAGGCCTTTCCAGCTTCTAGAGGCTGTTCACATTCCTTCGTTTGTGTCCCGCTTCTTCTGTCTTCAAAGCCAACAACATACCAGTTTTCTAACCCTGTTTCTGTTAGCACATCTCTTTCTCGGACCACAGCCAGAAAAGTTCTCTATATTTAAGGATTGATGTGATTACATGGGGCCTATCTGAACAGAACGGAAACATTTCTTCATCACAAGGCCCTACCCTCGATTACAATCTGCAAAGTCTCTTTGGCCGAGTAAGGTTATGTAGTCATAGGTCCTGGGGATTAGAACGTGGACATCTTTTGGGGGGCATTATTCTGCTTACCACATGGGTAAAGTGTAATAGTCTTAGGTTATCTTAAAGATAACTTCAGACCTGAGCACTTGTGGCAAGGAACTGCAACTGTCCCATGCCTTCCCTGGGTGGAGTGCTCTTCTCCAGTCAAGTGAGTATGTGAACATCTGTTTGCATAGGGTTTCACCATCTGTAGTCCCCCATCGTAGAGGGACTTAGAAAGTAGAAAATGGGTTCAAGTGGAAGCATAAGTGATCCGGCTTTATTCTTTAATAAGAAATTTCCCAATATTTGAGCTTGGGGAGCCTCACTGAAGGTCTGTAACAAGAGCTTCTCATCAGTCAAAAGTGTGTAAGGTTAAAGGCAGCATAGATGATACTTTGAGATCATTATAGATCTAGAAATCTTACAAGATTGTTGCCTCTGCCAACAGAAATAAGTGAACACAACCTGAATTCCAGGTACTATATTATCAGAAGAAATTCTAGTATAATAGATACACAAAATATTTTTCAAGTAAAGAGAAAGATGCCATGGAGCAGTGGGCTCTTTTAGCACTTCTCACCTGTTCTGCATTTAAAATATTGATAGCAACAGCTCTTTGGGTTGTGGGGATGGTGAAAACGTGCATCACCCACAAAATACTCTCTGGTTTGGGGCTCGTTCTTCAGTGTTGTGACAAAAAAGAAGGAGGAGAGAAGTTAAGGAATATATGGTTCTTTCTATTTATGAAATGGCCTGAACACATAAAAGCTTCCTTCCCGGAAAACAAACAAACAAATAAATATAGTCTTCCACAGTTAGCAATTTTGTAACCAGGAAATTCTGAAACATTTGTTATGTTTTTCTTATCCTACTCTCGTGTGACAATTTTGTGGGAATGACTGTACTTTGAGAAATACTGTCTGGACATTTTTACTGTTATGTTTTCTCTTCAGAAGAACCTACCTGGTAGAGAACAGAGTGAAGAAAAACTATTGAATCAATACGATAATTCTAAATTGTTAGAATTTTAAAGGAATCATACAGGCTATTTCGTTCAACCCCTTACACAACATACATATGCTCAGTACCATCCTCTATAAATGGCTTTCCAAATATGACTGGACATTCACCTGTTCCTCACCATGCCAGTTTCTGGGGTCTTACTTCCTGATGACCCATACCTGAATGCATCAGATTCCTTACTGCTCTGAAGAACACCCGGGGTAGAGCCCAACGTTCCTGCTGAGATTTGAGCCAGAAAGAATAGACTGAGTCTATCACCTTCTTTATCCAAGACACCAGACAAGTCTCTCATCCCACCTGGGTTGCAATCACAGAGCATATCGACATCTAGCCCAACTGCAGCCACTCAACCCCCAACTCCTTGACCATGTAATGTTGTGCAGTCATGACCCTTCTATACCGCCCTCTTGCAGGTAGTGTTATTTAACTGTTTGGACTTCAGCTGTGACGATATGAAGATTGTCACTGTCATTTAAGTTTCCCCCTTCCCCCCAATGGCATTGCATCCAACAACTTGAAAAGTCATGCCTCCTGAGCCGCCAGCTCTAGAATCCTCCCACTGCTGCTGATGTCCTCTGCAGGGGTGACTCCTAACTTGCTTATGGCTGACAGCTTCAGCATAAACTCTTCGAACTGACCCTGGGATCATTGTCGAGATCTGGTTTTACCAATATGACTTATGGATTTGTTATAGATTTATGTTGTTATCTGTTGTCAGAATGAAGGAGAGTTTAAAATGCATATGTGTAGCTAAAATGATCAAATTCATTAACATGGCAGAGCCAGTTTCTTACGGGAAAGCTAGGCTGCCTATTACACGGTCTGGGTTATGATTCTCACAGGGTTGCCAGCTTAGAAGAAACCCCTGCCTGTGCAGTGAGGCTTTGAATTCCTTTAATTTGTAGCTATTGCTTAATTAGAAGTAAGCTTTAGATTCATATATGTGGAAAGTTAACATATTGACATGATTTTATGCTGAAGAAGAAACAACGAATATCAGATTTGTTCCCGAGCAGATTTGATTCAGAATAGTAAGGTGAGGATAAGAGCGGACTGTTCTCAATTTGGTTCTGTAAATAGTTTGTGACAATTCATTTATCTGCACAACTGAATTAAGTGATTCGGGACTAAAATTAGAACCAACACGGCATGTGGCTCACAGTTCCTGAGGCAGCTTCTTCTCACTCCTTCCAAAATACTCTTGAAGACTCAGAAAGATGAAAATTCTCCAGGAAAATGAAACACCAAGACTGACATTCCATTAACTGCCAGAAGTTTGGAGAAAATTCTACCAACCACAAAACCTATGGAAAGGAACAGAGAAATATATTCAGAAGCTCTCCCAGCTTGTACTGCATGAGGAACAAATCTGTCCCCACGAGAAGACGGGCTGGAGCTGCATTTCTGCCCTCTGCCTACTTCTTGGCTCTGCGTTCTCAATCTGAAGTATCAACCTCAGAACGAGCTTCACGGGAGCCACTTTTTGAGGTGACCTGAATATTACCTGTACCCACCCTCCGTTAGGAATTTGATTTTAAGCCACTTCTTAGACTTCAAGGGAAAAAATAAGAGAGGAAGAAGATGGGCTGTGGTATCTGGATCTGTGGAAAATGGGAAACCTAATAAGGACCGTAATTTTGCCAAGTTTTCCCAGAATGCAGAAGGAAACAAAAAAGAAACAAAATCATGAGAAAAGATGGTAGATATGGAATATAGAGAAAAAAGAGCTAAGCTAGGGAGAACTAATGTGCTTGAAGAAAAGACAAGAAGAAACTTAACCAAGGCAATAATAAACTTTTAGCAATGATAACTTTCTTGGATCGAAGGACTATGTCTTCAGATCCAATGAACCCAAGCAGCAATGGGTAAAAACAGATTTGCCTTGGGGCGCTGGGTGGCTCTGTTAGTTAAGCATCCGACTCTTGATCCCAGCTCAGGTCTCGATCTCAGGGTCGTGAGTTCTGGCTCCACACTGGGCTCCACGCTGGACATGGAGCCTATGTAAAAAAAAATAAATAAATAAAAATAAAAAATTAAAATAGATTTGTCTTATAGACACATGATGATGTGTCATGATGATGACAATATTTAATGTGATGACAATATTTAAGTGTGAAGATAACCAAGATGTCCTAAAAGCATCTCACATGGAAGAAAAGGAAGGTCACCGCTAAAGGAATATATCAGGTGGCCTCAGATTTCTCTTCTGCCAGAGAACAACGAAGGGATTACCCCAGAGTTGTGGGAGGCGATAAAAGACTCAAGAGTTGTATACCTAAGGAGGTAGTGTTTCACAGAGGGACTTCTTAGATAGGCAATTATAGAATAAGAGTACTTTACATAACTGTTGTGAGAATTATATAAAGTCATGAATGCAAGAACCCTGGACTGCTACCAAGTCCTGCATAAAGGGAGTCTCCTATTGCCCGCATGACAATCACTAATGTTTACTAAGATTAAATTAAGAAGCAGGCATATCAGGAAGCTGGCATGTGATAAGCTCTCCTTAATCTTTGCTGAATCTGAGCGAGACACCATGCGGCAACCAGCCATCTCACAGCGGGCATGGGGCTTGTATGTGCTGGTGCTGAGACCCATTTTCTGAGCCTCCACTTTTTCTCCTGTAACCTGGGTTATTGGAGCTAAAATTTTCTTCTAGCTCTACTGGTCTATGTCATTTAGAATTCTATGGAAAAAAGCAGGGCATTACATTAGTAAGGGCTATACTATGATATTCCTTTGTTCTCCATGCTAGGTATTACTTATGAGACACAAAACATACTCTAGGCAGTCATGCTGGATAGGTGAGTAGTGGGCTTCAAAGAAATAGCATTCTGATTTTGTATGTCTGGTCAAAACACCAGGGAATGGGCTGACTTTAAAATGCTAACAATTAAACAAATAGGTTCTAGGTGTATATACATTGCTTTAGGCATTGTATTTAAGACTGGATAAAGATTTGAAATGCCTTAACCCATAATACTCAGGGTGGGTGAGAGGGGGTATGGCTGTGATGGGTTAAAGAGCAGCACAGTAAGGTTTGTTAATGGAATCTCTACGTGGGCTGTGTAGGAACTTAAAAAGCATTAATAATAAAAGCCCTGCTTTAAGAACTGACCTTGTAGTTGAAAGATATGCACTTGTATCATTACCAATTAATGTGTTAGGTAACATAGTTTGTACTTGGAAAGCAACAAGGAGGGGTATCTAAATGATATTCACACATCTTAATTAGTGTCATTAATAGTACTTGCGCCATCTTTTATGAAAGCAAGCACTGAGTTGCAAGCATCTTGTTACAAGCCAAACCAGAAAGTTAGATTTGAAGCCAAGTCCTCAGAAGTGGCTTTAAGTTATGGTGCCTACATGACTGGAATGTTTCTCTAGGGTCTCTTCTTAGCTGCAGGACTTTTGGCAGCACTCAGCAATAGAGCCAGACTGGAAGGTAACGGTGAGTCACGGGGAGCATTGCAGGAGCTCTGTGAAATCAGGACGCAAAACCAGAAGGAGAAATATTCAAACCAGATATCTTCTCACAGGGCCCTCCCCCCATAATTGACTGGTGATTTTAATATTGTTGGTAAAAACATATAAATGTGTCATCCATGAAGTCAGTATCTGCTACTTAACAGCTGAAGGAATTTTTTTTTTTTTTTGAGAACTAGGTTTGAAAAGTTATCAAAAAGAAGGTCCAGTAAAAAGAAAGTCTTACTGAAAAATGTTGATACAGTAGTTTATTGTGGGACACATCCAAACTTGTAGAATTTAGGACCCATCCTAGAAGGGTCTATTTTAATTCTTTTTGCCTCCTCTGGAAGCTATAATGTACACTTAAACTTTGTTGTTGGGTTTTCTTCTGAATGTAAAAGTACTACATCCTTTAAATGGTGTTAGGGGCGCAATGCACAAATCACAAAAGAGAATGACGAAGAACAAAAAAATCGATAATTTTTCATTCAGCCTTTTTTTCTATATATAATGCGTTCTTTTCTATACGATTATTAATACATATATATTCATAAATGCAGTATTTAGCTTAAATGCAGTTTTCTTTTTGTCATTCTCTTATGTCCTTAAAATTTTTCAAAAGTATAATCAGTATAAAGTAGCCCACTTTATAAATATACCATAACTTGTTGTTGGACATTTAAGTTAGTTCCAACTTTTCACTACTGAAAATAATCCTGTATTAAATATATTTATCTGTAAATTTTATTTACATCTTTAATTATTTTATTAAAATAGATTCCTGGAAACACCATTATCGAGCCAAAGCCATTATCCATCCTTAAGACTCTTCACACATACTGCCAAATGGTTCTACAAAGCTTAAACCAATTTGTACTCCTACCCATTGTGCCTAAAGGTGCCCCAATTCAAACTATTTCATTTTGTTTTTAATATTACTCTTCATTAATAGTGAGGATTATAGTTTTCAGATTTATTGGTTCTCTGTATTTTCTAATAATGATCTGTTTATACCCTTTTGGGCACTAGCATATTCTTAGTAATTATCTCTTGGAGTCAATTAAGTCTACATGCATTAATAGGCATTTACATTTAGGATTTTATGACAATAAAAAGATTGAGATCCCATCCTACACTATAGAATGCAAGCCATATACTTAAATATGGTTCTATAAGCAATTAATCACAAATAATATACTACAATATGGCAGGACCCACAGAAAATCTGCCTAGTGTTTTGCTGCTAACCATTTATTTGTGAGTTACATTAACACAGTTATTTAAGGTCAACTAATTATATCTCTAGAATGGAATCATATTAAGAACAAAAATGGAGTGATTATAAACTAAAGACACTTTACAATACCAAGTGTGATGCCACTATTTTTAAAGATAATTTTTACTAATGTTCATTTCCTCACTCCCTTCCTCATCTAATTGGTTTGTTATCATTCTACTTTTTTTTTTTTTTTGGTCAGGCAGTACAATTATATTTGTTTTTAGGCAACTCTTCTACTCTAATTTAAGCATTCTAGACACTTAAAATTTTTATAGAAATATATTTCAGTGTTAAAAATACAAAACCAGAATTACGGGGCTTTAGATACTTTCTGAAACAGAGGAGTGGTTTCATTGCTGAAGCAAAATACTATATTATAAAGCTACATTAATTATTTCATTTCTGTGACTAGTCCTATTAACCTGGTTTGAAACGGAGGCAAAAGGAAGTTTAATAACATGTACACATCTTTCTTACTTTTTGCATGTAAATGCAGAGTTACATTCTAGGACAGTTACTATAGCAATCGTGTATTCTATTCCGCCATGCGAACATTTTTAGAAAAGATGGCAAGAATTACTCTTGGAAATACCTCACTCCAACAAAAATAGAGACCCAGTGTGGACAGAAACTTCTGAGGGCAGCCTAACTTTGTGTCTGTACTTGTAAAAGTATAGAGTTGAAATATTTTTCTAAAAATGTTTTGAACTTAACTGAAAATGTGCTTGGAAGACTTTACTTTCATTTAGCTTTAACTGGTCTGTTATTTTCTTATTTAATTGTGTCCTTTAAAAAAAATGTCTTTGTTGTGATAGCCTTCTCTTCTGAGGCACGTACCCGTCTCCTATTTGAGTTCTGGTCCTAAGGTTTATACAACTTAGCAGTAGGAGTTGCTTCTTTCTCTTCTATTATATACAACTATCTTTAAAATCTGGCTTACTACATATTATCTAGGCATTTTATTTTATTTTTTTTACATTTATACTACTTTCATTCTGTTACAGGAATGAATTAATTCAGCATAATATCCTAGCTAATCATTGACCAGAAGAAATCTAAACATTCCCATTTTATTCCAGTTCAAATAACCAATTTTCAAAAAAACTCTAATTTGGCTATGTCTCTCAGATCTGTTAAGCAGAGCAGGAAATTTTTGGGAGAAATGCCATCCATATGACCATGAATAGAAAGCAGTCTGCCTGTATCCCACACAAAAATAATCCAGACAACTTAAATATATATAAATATTTAGAAATATAGATTGAAGAATCAAATGTCTTCTTTTTTTATTTACTTAATAAATGTCTTTCTAAATTGTTTAATTTATGGTTAATCACACTAACGCATTGAAAATGTTCATGTTAAGGGTGCGTGTGTGTGTTTATTGTTTCTTTCCACTTCCATGTTACATTAAAACAATTTCCCTAGTTTTTCACCTGCATGGTTGACTTCAGTGATCATTGTCTTCACCTTCAGTCTTGTTGATTTTTGGATGACCTAACAAAGTCTCCTGGGGTCTGCTGTTCAAAGTGGGGTCCTGAATTGGCCTGAAACATCCCAGGCTCTGAATCAGGGTCTCCATTTTTAACAAGATCCCCAGATAAGCATGCATGGTAAACTTTGAGAAGTATTGCTGTAGAGCACATCATCTTCACTTCTAAGCACGATTTTTTTTTTTTTTAAGATTTTATTTATTTGACAGAGAGAGACACAGTGAGAGAGGGAACACAAGCAGGGGGAGAGGGAGAGGGAGAAGCAGGCTTCCTGCGGAGCAGAGAGCCCGATGTAGGGCTTGATCCCAGGACCCTGGGATCATGACCTGAGCCAAAGGCAGATTCTTAACGACTGAGCCACCCAGGCGCCCCTAAGCACAATTTTTAAAAATAGAGCATTTCCTTCGTCTTGGTGTGTGTTGACAGAAGTTTTATCTTGGGTTACAAATACCTTCACTGGAACATGAGGAAAAATTTTCCACTTTGTGCTCTAAGAACATTTTCACGATCCACACAACATAACCACTGAGTAGCTTGCTTTTTAAAATATAGTTTAGTTGACTTATTAAAACAACATCCATCCCTAGACGCTAGGAAATTGTACCTCCAAGAATAATGGCTAAATCTGTATTACATTTATCTTTTTTAATGTTTTGAACCTATTTAATCAAGTGATCTTCATAAGCACCCAAAACAAGCATTGTTTGAGGAGGTTTTGAGGGAATATGTTTTCTAGAAAGACTAACCAGTTGTTAAAAAATCAAGTCATGGGTTGGGGTGGGGTGGTAATACCCAGGAGTATAAAAGACTGTAAAAATTTGAATATGAGGAGCATTAATTTGGAAATGGGTAAAAGCCGTGCCTTATGTTTGGGAATGTATGGTTCTTGTTGAACACATTTAAATATAAATACTGGCAGAACTCTTCATCTCTTGCTCTATTTTGGGATGTTCAAATATGGTATATCCCTGAAGGTCCTGATGGGCATGAGAAAAAATCTTTCAGTAAAGTAGCTAGAGACGTATCTACCATATATGCACATATATACCTGTACAACATAGTTGTGTAGTCATTTACACACACACACACACACACACACACACACACACACACGTTATGACAGGAAAATAATGCTTCTGAGAAGTCCAGATGCCTCCAGAACCTAGCTTCACATTAATTTCAACTTGACAGTGAAAGTTTCCGGTGAATCTGGTTCCTCCTGAATTTAGATGACTTCCCCCCCCCCTGTAATTCTTGGGAACCGATCAGGCTTCACAGTGTGACTCCAGGATGTCTCTTTGTTTCTGTTGTTTTTCTCAATTTTGCTGGCTAAATAATGTAGCAAGCCTAATAAATTCAAATAAAACTTCTGATTGGTTTGGCAGCAGTTTAACAATCTAGAATAATTTACTGATCTCAGAGACTTCATGTGAGTCCATAATGTTTAGATTAGAAATAATAAAACGCACTCAATTGATTAAGCTGTTTGTAAATGTCTAAGAATTAGCATATTGTATAATTGCAAATATTTTATAATTACCAAGTGGGGCTGATAAAAGGGTTCAGTGCGATTGACTGCTGGACTGATAACCTTTGATGAGAGGAGAATCTCAATGAAAGGGGAATTCTCTATGTGGGCTGAATAAGGAGAGTGCCTGGGGCCCTGTGAGCCTTCTTCATATTGTTTGTTACCTTGCAGACAAGCCAGCATTGCCCAAAGCCTGGGCCTTGGAACCTCATTGGTGAGTGGCTCTGTCCTAAGAAAATGCTCTCCTGAGACCCTCAGCCACCTCAGATTATACCTTTTGCTGTGCATAGTTCCTACTGAGAGATTGAAATCCTTGGAACTCAATTATAAAAGCAAAGTGTTGGAAGACCAGCTAACTGATGAGCAGCCGTAGTTTTCTTATGAGGTCTATTTTGCTTTTATTTGTTTTTAAATAATTCCTTATGATTTTCTAGGTTTTTCTTTTTTTTTTTTGGAAGACTTCAATTTCATATTGTTGCTGATACTTTTACTTTCCTAAAAGTAACACATGTTCATGATCCTAAAAATCTCTAATTTTATATCAACTCATTAAATGAACAGTGTAATTACTCACCGTTCACTCCAGTCACACTTTTCAGGGGCAAGTTTGTGTGTATTCTTTTAGACCTTATAATCCTATATAATATGTTCTAACCTATATTTCTTGTTTTATAAACTTTAAGGAACAAGTAAATCTCCCCTTTTAAAACTCCCTTCTTAACATTTTGTAAATTAAAAAAAAACTTCTTTTGTTTACTTTTAAATTTTAAAATAATAAAATTATTCTCCTGATTCTTCATCTGTAAACTTAATACGGAGTCTCTTGATTCTTGTAGGGGTGGGAAAATGTCTCCCTTCTTCCTTTCTAGGTTGTTTGGCTAGGCAAACTACTACAATGACATAAGACAGATTAATAGGAGAAAAACAAATTTAATTACATACAACAGGAGCCCCATAAAAATAGGAGAGCTGAAAAACAGCCAAGTCACTGAGGCTTATACAACATTCTGAGCCAAGGAAAGGGGTAAGGGATCTGGGAATACAAAGGGAAGGAAGGCCATTCACAGACAGACAGGGAGGTGTTTGAAAAACCAAGGGTGCCCTGTTATGCTGGTAAGTTTTTTTTTTTTTTTTAAGATTTTATTTATTTATTCAGGAGAGACAGAGAGAGACAGGCAGAGGGAGAAGCCGGCTCCCCGCTGAGCAGGGAGCCCGATGTGGGGCTCAATCCCAGGACTCTGGGATCATGACCCGAGCCGAAGGCAGACGCTTAACGACTGAGCCACCCAGGTGCCCGCTGGTAAGTTTTTTAGGTGAAAAAGTATCTCTGGGAATAGCTCCCTTGCTGGTATGGGCCTCCTTTTCCACCGTAGTCCTAGGTACTTGAGGGGGAGGTGAAGAGCTTTTCCTGAACTTGCTGGGTTTTGATTGCCTTTAGCTCAAAATAATCCTCATGCCAAAGTGGCATATTTGGGGGACACTTGTCCTGAACCCCGTCATTCTCTACTATGTAAGACAACAAGGAAAGTAATGCCCATGGTGTCAAATTTTATACATTCCACATTTAATCTTTACATGTAAGTAAGTTGTTCTGTGCCTTGTCTATGGATTAATTCTATAAACTGGAAACTAATATAATTTACAAGGTTTCGATAATATATTACACAAATATAACATTGTGTACTAGGTCACTTACAGGAAACTGCTAAAATCCTAGGTTATTAGTCTTAGCCATTTGAATAAAAATATTCCAAGCAACAAGGTTCAATGGACTATCTTTCCCCGTATTTGGTAATTACTTAAAGTTATGACAAATCTTAGTTTTCTACATATTTTCATCATTATCTTTTATCTACAGCTATTTGTTTCCCTTGGGCTTTGAATCATCTCCCATTTCTTCCAAGTTTACCAAAGAATTATATGCCTTTTTGCCAAACCACAAAGATATTTCAGATTGGATTCCGTTGAAGCACTTATTCTCATTCTTCTTTATATACCAATTCTTACTTCCTGTTCTCACTTGACCTGATTGTCTCTGGGTCTCTAAACCGCTGATAGTCTGTGATTTCATTTCAATGCAATCTTTGGTTTTACTTTTTTTAAAAAACAACTTTGCTGAGATAAAACTCATATGCCACAATATTTACCCATTTACAACTCAGTGATTTTTTTCGCATATTCACAGATATACCCCCCTCACTGTACCATCACCAAAATCTAATTTTAGAATATTTTTGTCACTCCCTGCCCCAAAGAAGCTCTGTATCCATTAGCAAGGCCCTTCCATACCCTGTACTCTCTAGCCCTAGACAATCTCACATCTGTTTTTTCTCTCAGCGGGTTTACCAATTCTGGACATTTCATATAAATGGAATCGTATATGGTGTGACCTTTTGTGACTGGTTTCTTCTGCTTAACATATATTGTCAAGGTTTATCCATGCCGTATGTAGTCAGTATTAGTGCTTCATTTCTTATTGTCGAATAATACTCCATTGTATGGATATTCACTTCTTGTTTAGAGCCATTCATCAGTTGATGGACATTAAGTTTTTTCTACTTTTGGGCTATCATTATGAATGATGTTTTGAATATTCATATACAAGTTTTTATGTGGACTTATCTTTTTTCTGGGATATATGCCTAGGAGTTGAATTGCTGGGTCAAACAGTGACTCTATGATCAACCATCTTGAAAAATTGGCAAACTATTTCCCAAAGTGGCTGCATCATTTTACTTTCCCACCAAAAAAGTATGGTTCCAATTTCTCCACATCTTCACTAATACTTGTTATTGTCTTTTTGATTTTAGCCATCTCAGAAGGTGTGAAGTGGTGTCTCTTGTGTCCTTGATTGGTATTTCCCTAATAACTAATGATGTTGATCATATTTTTATGTATTTATTATTTGTATATTTTCTTTGAAAAAATATCAGATGCTTTTCCCATATTTTAAGGTTTTATTACTGAGTTCTAAGATTTCTTCATATGTTCTAAATAAAAGTCTCTTGTTAGCTGAATTTTAAGCATTTCCTCCCACTCTGTGTTGTCACTTCATTTTTTAATAGTACAAAAGTTTTAAATTTTGATGAAGTCCAGTTTATCTGTTTTTTTTTCTTTTGTTGCTTGTGTTCTGGCATTATTTCTAAGAAGATATTGTCTAACCCAAGATCACAGAGATTGATTTGTCTGCTTTCTTCTTAAGTGTTTTATAGTTTTAGAGTATTTATAGTTTTAGCTTTTACATTTAGGTCTTTAACTGATTTAGATGTAATTTTTGTGTATGGTGTGCAGTAGAGGTCCAACTTCATTCTTTTGCATGTAGATGGCCATTTGTCCCAATGTAATTTGTTAGAAAGTTTATTTTTCTCCTATTGAATTGCCTTGGCACACTTGTTGAGAATCAATTGACTATAAATGTAAATGTTTATTTCTGGACTTCCAACTATATTTCACCGATTTATATCTCTATCCTTATGTCAATTGCTACAGTGTCTTGATTACTTACAGCTTTCTAGGAGGTTTTGGGATTGGAAAATAAGAGTCCTCCAACTTTGTTCTTCTTTTCAAGATTGTCTTGGATATTCTGGCTCCCTTGCATTTCCATATGCATTTCAGGATTAGCTTGTCAATTTCTGCAAAAGAAAAAAAAAGCCAGCTGGTATTTTGATATAAATTGTGTTAAAACTGTAGATTAATTTGATATTAAGTCTTCGAATCTATAAATATGAAATGTCTTTTATTTAGATCTTCTTCAATTATAGTTTTCAAAACTTTAAGTATTGCACTTTTTTGTTAAATTTATTCTTAGGTATTTTTTTTCCTTTTGGTTTTATTGTAAATGAAATTGTTTTCTTAATTTCATTTTTGGATAGTTTACTGCCAATGTATAAAAGCACAGATAATTTTTTGTATAATGATCTTGCATCCTGCAACCTTGCTAAACTTATTATTTCTAGTAGGTTTTTAGTGTGTTCCTTAGGACATCCTATGTACATGATCATATGATTTGTGCATCAATATAGTTTTACATCTTTCTTTTCAATCTAGATGTCTTTTATTTCTTTTTCTTACCTAATTGCCTTGGATAGAACTTCTAGTACAATGTTAAATACAAACAGTGAGGGCAGATATCCGTGTCTTGTTCTTGATCTTATGGGAAAATCGTTCAGTTTTTCACTGTTACATATAATATTAACTGTGGATTTTTTGTAGGTGGCCTTTATCAGACTGAGTAAATTCCCTTCAATTCTTAGTTTCTTTGGTGGTTTTATAATGTAAAGATGTTGAATTTTGTCACATAACTTTTCTATGTCTGTCAAGATGATCATGAGGTTTCTGTCCTTTATTTTACTAATATAATATATTATATAATTGGTTTTTAGATGGTAATCCAACTTTGCAAGTTGTTTTGGATAAATCCCACTTGGTCATGATGTATAATCTTTTTCGTATGTTGCTGGGTTCGGTTTGGTAATACTTTGATGAAGATATTGCATCTCTGCTCCTAAGGGATATTGATCTGTAGTTCTCTTTATTTTTGTGATGTCTTTGTCTGGTTTTAGCATCCGGGTAATTAATACATGCCTCATAGAAGGAGTTGAGAAGTATTCCCTCCATTTCTATATTTTGGGAGAATTTGTGATGAATTGGTGTTAATGTGTTAATTCTTCTTTAGATGTTTGATAGACTTCACTGGTGAAGCCATCTTGGAACTAGGCTTTTGTGGCAAGTTTTAAAATTATTAAGTCAATCTCTTTACTTGTTATATGTTATTATGTATTATTCTGGAAGTATGAACCAAGATTATACAACTCCATCCAAAATCGATTTCTTTCCATCACAAACTTTACAAGAGATGTTTCCCTTAGACAGACGCATGGCTACATCTCTTTATTGATCTGGAGCCTCAAATTTCTAATACCTTCATCAAGTACTTCCCAAGCAGTGGGGGAGATTCAGACCCATGGGCCTCTACTACATGCAGTCATGAGGGAATTTAAAAAGAAACATCTCATAATGGGTTCTGATGTCATGTTTATTTGAATAGTTAATACCCTCTATTGCTAGGCAGCCATACTTTAGAATCATACACATCTGGGTCCACTACTTCTTCCTATAACTTCTCAGGCTTTTGCTTGTTATTTAAAATGTGGTTGTAAACAAAGTATGACTTTATGGTAGAAGAATCAGAGCCTAAAAGTACACAATGAATATTGTATTCTGATTGGAGAGTTTTGGTGAATGTGGGTAAGAAAAAAACTTAAGCTTAAATACTTGTTAAGACACAACTAGCTATATATTCAAAAGATCAGGAATAGTCTTTTGTGAATTCTCATCTAGATTAAACTATAACTCACTTGATGGAGATTTTCAGCAGAAAAATGGATGATGGTGGGGAGATAAATGCTAAGGACATTGGCAGAAGGGGACATCTCCACAGTTTTCAGGGTCTGAATATTTAGGCAGACATTGCATAATAAATCTTCACTTTCAGAAGTATTAGAGTCATGCCAAAGATTTTGTAGCAAAGTATGCAAGCTGGAATTGGGGATTATGAGACCTGTATTTATTTCTGGATATATGTTTGATAGGCAGAACAGGCAGAACACATGTGTTCATCCATTCTGAACTCATTAACAAAGCAGAAACATTAGTAAAATATGTCTTTTGCTGGTTTCTGGGATGGAAGAGGGAACAATTAAGCTGTAAGACACTCCAGGGTGGGTATTATGACCTAATAATGACATGCCCTGATAGTTTTGACTGAGTGCCATTAACTGCAAAGGCATATCATTGCTCGCCCATAATATGCACCCTGGAGTGTCTTATTGGGAGGATATAAATATTAATTCCTCAGGAAACTCATTCAGCAAGAGAAGACACCATTGCTCTAAGATAGGGGATACGTCAAAATCTCCATGTTGAGTTAATTTTCAGAGCCAGACTGGGTCAAACTGTTTCTGTGTATATCTAGCACAAAGCAGTGCAATAGAAGCTGAAAGAAGAGGAGGCATGGAGTCAGAGATGTGGATTTGCATTCCACATCTGCCACTTTCCATTGATCTATCCTTGTGCTTGTTGCTCCAACATTCATAGTCTCAGTTTCTTCCCTCTCCAAGTAAAGCTGATGATGCAACGCGCTTATTTCATAGTGTATTTGGGAAATCAAATGAGATACAGATACTTGAAAAGTCTTTATAATAAACTATGAGCTGTTTAACAAATATATAACAGGCCATAATACATAGCAAACAAGAGAATTTAAAAATACTATATCAAGTGGATGAAAGTTTTATTTCTAAGGAAGAATTTGATGTGTATAGAGATTTGGCACCAAGTTCTTTATTCAAGCTGTCCTTTGTAATTAGCACTCATTCCCTGGGGTTGGTGCTAGCCTTCCTATTGACATTAAACCTTCCTCTCAGCAAGACGCAATAAACAGTTCAAGCCCACACAGCCATTTCAAGAGTAAGAGGACAGTACAGAATTGCTGTTTCCCTTGAAACACATCACTTGAGACGAAGGGTGAATATTTTGGTCAAAATAAAACTCTATTTTAACTCTGCAGTTCAGTTTTTGCTTTTCTCATCTATATGAATTTTTGTTTCACTGTGAAGGCATTATCTCATTTTGATAACACTGGGAGTATAATCCTGTCACTTTTAAAGGATTTTATTTTTTTTTAAGATTTTATTTATTTGTTTGACAGAGAGCGAGAGAGGCAGCGAGAGAGGGAACACAAACAGGGGGAGTGGGAGAGGGAGAAGCAGGCTTCCCGCTGAGCAGGGAGCCTGATGTGGGGCTCGATCCCAGGACCCTGGGACCATGACCTTAGCCGAAGGCAGACGCTTAACGACTGAGCCACACAGGTGCCCCATTTTTAAAGGATCTTAATGAACATTTGTCCAATGTGGGGAGAGGTTATAGAACAATATGCCTACATTTTGTAAGGTCCCCATTTCCTTGCTGTGTGGGCTGGTCACACAACATGGAAAAAATGCAGTGTTTGTTTTGATCCATACAGCCTTGGTAATATCACTGATAGTAGCTAAATCCGCAGCACTAACATTTATGAAGGACAAATAATAACATCTAATGCTTGTGAACACCTTACGTGAGTCCAATAAATATAAAATTCTTATATATCTGAATCCCTATTAAGTACATGTGCAGAAATCTAATGAAATGGGTTGTCCATTGTTTGTAATGAAAGCTCCTCTGAAATACATAAAAGAGATGCTAACGGGCAAGAGTTTTTCTTGGTAGATGTGATGGCTTTGCCAACTTAGGGATAATGAAACAACATCATTTTTTGTTTTCCCATGGGCCAGCTGACTTTTCCTTATCCTATGAGCAAGCCATGTAACCCTACTTTTACTGAACTATTTTGCAAATTCACTAACTAGGAAAACAGTATGAGGCAGGGTAAATAGATCCATGCAAACTTATCCCACCACTAAAAACAAAGCAAAACAAAACAAAACAAAATTCAAAAAAGATAAAAAACTACCCAACGCCTAGCTCATCAGCATTACCTTTGTGAAATTTCTTTTCTTGCATCCACCCACTCTATTCAGAGAGCAAAGGGACAAAAGGAGGACTGGCTGGTCCATAAAAGCTCAATGGTGTGAGGAGAAGAGGAAACGTGCAGTCGGGTCGCAGCCGTGGGCTAGGTGGGAGAATGCCTCTTGACGCGACTGTTAAGATGCCCGGGAGGAACCACCAGATTTACAGAAACAGAAAGGAGGCTGTTTTTGCTTGTTGTTTTGGTGTTTCTCCCCCTGTTGGAGAGTGCAGTATAAATGAGATTCAGTAGTACTCAAGAGCTACATGAGTACTGAAGTAGCCTGAAGTAGAGGGGTTTTGAGGTACAAAGAGGAAGGTGAAAGGGTGATGGAACAAAGTTAATGTATTATTTCAAAACATTCTTCCGTGTGAAAGCATATGCAAGTCGATGGAATTTATATAAATATGAAATAGCATGGCTCCTGTTTTCTGGGACTTTGCAGTCTATTAGAGATGAGCTAAACCGTAATAAAAATAACTTTAATATCACTTAAATTGGGTCAGTGCTGGAAGGTTGAGAAGAATGGGAACTAAATGATACTTGAGGCTCTCTGGAGGGCGAGCTAGGGGTGAAATCATGTAATGGACCAATTTTAAGGAAAGCTTCAAGGAAGAGGCAGCCATATCTCAGGATGGATTTGACAAAAACAAAGCAATCCTGGAGGATCAGAGAGAATGAGACATGACAATGGACTTACACTATGGAATAAGTAGCTGGTGAGGTCCACGTAGAGAAGGGGAACATGCCAGGCAGAAACATCCAAGAAGATAGATCGAAATATCCAAGGTGATGGAGTACTGCATTGGTCAATCCCTGTGACAGCAGCTCAGAAGGGTGCTGCTTGCAGCTGTAGGCAGGCAGTGGCACCAGGTAATTCAGAGGGAAGGGACACTGACGAGAATCAGAAGATCCTTCCTAGACTGAGATGGTTTATGATAAAGACTTCAAAGATGAAAACAGGAAACAGAAATTCAGTTATGAAGAGTAGGATAGACAATGACAAGCTGGGTTTTTTGATGTGATCATTATTTTGATTTTTCCGTGATGCCCAGGAATGGGGGGCATAAGGGATTGGTGAGGTGACAGGTAGAATGGGGATTACAGATGGGTTGAGAGCACCGGCTGCACACTCTTTCTTGGTTATTGAGATATACTTAAAAGATCATGATTTGTTTTTCAAGGCCATATCAAAATGTCCCTCTATCAAAATAATCATATTAAAATGTCAGGTGCCTCAGCATGGGACCATAGCAGAAGTTCTGCTGTTATAGCTGGAATAAAGCTTTATGGCAGCAATTCTGACTTAGTCTGGAATCTTGAAGTGTTAGCTGGATTAATTTAAATCCCTCTGCCTAGGTAAAAATAGTCCTACACACAGGTGCAAAGCTGAGGTTCCCTATGGGCTCCAAACCAAAGACTTCAGTTATAAACCATGGTTATAGATAAACGGCCTAGCACCCAGGCAGAACTTGGGAAAAGGTGCATTGAGGATAGGCCTTAAAAAATAGCAAGATTTTATCTGCATGGGCTACAAACCAAAGACTTCAGTTATAAGCCATGGGTGGCCATGGTTATAGATAAATGGCCTAACACCCAGGCAGAGCTTGGGAAAAGGTACATTGAGGATAAGCATTTAAAAATAGCAAGATTTGGGGCACCTGGGTGGCTCAGTCAGCTAAGTGTCTGCCTTCGGCTCAGGTCATGATCCCAGTGTCCTGGGATCAAGCCCCGCATCGGGCTCCCTGCTCGAGAGGAAGCCTGCTTCTCCCTCTCCCACTCCCCCTGCTTGTGTTCCTGCTCTTGCTGTCTCTCTCTCTCTCTCTCTGTCAAATAAATAAATAAAATCTTTAAAAAAAATAGCAAGGTTTTATCTGCAAAAGGAAACTTTAACAAAGAATTTAAAAATAAACAAAAAATTCAATTTTTGTGTTCTTGTCTCTATGGAGTATAACCTTTAGGTTTTAAGGCAATATAAAGATGCACAAAGAAAATAACAATTGTTTCTATTACAAATTTTTGTCTTCCAAAATAATATTAAACTAAAAGAAAAAGTTTTACCCATGACAAAAATTTAATTCCCGTAGTATATTTAAAAAATTTATATGAATTGGTAAAAACATATAAGACCTCAAAAAATAAGTAAGTCTTTATTTACAACACAAATATATACTGACTGCTGTCTATGCACCAGGACCAGAGCTGAGTTCTAGGAGAGAGTGGAAAATAAGACTGTCATGGCTGTGACCTTCCAAAATTTACAAACATAGCCAGCAAATCACAAGCATTTTACGTAAGAAGAAAAGCTATAATTAAACAAAATATGAAAAAAAAATTATATTTCCTAGTAGTGAAAATATAAATATTAATATAGTAATAAGGTATAGTTACTTTTATTGAGCCAGCAAATCTGTAGTAAAAATAGCATCCTCATATACTATCGGTGGCAGTATAAATTGGTATAACCTTTTTGGAGAACAATTTGTCAATGTACATCAAAAAAAAACAAAAAAATTTTATATCTTCGGCCTAATTCACTCCTGGAAAGTTATCCAAAGGTAATAAACCCCAGGGAGAATGTTATACACGGAGTTATTAATTGCACCATTATTTATAATAGCTAAAAATTGCAACATTATTTATAATAGCTAAAAATTAGGAACAACCAAATGTCTAACTATAGATAGGAGAATGGTTAACTGAATTATGGCACATCAGCTGAATGGAAAATTATGCAACTTTTAAAATGAAAGCTATGAAGATTATGTGGCCAAGTGGAAAAGGATTATAACTAGAATGCAAAAATATATGTAAAATTGACTCTATTTATGAAAACACGTATGCATATGTAAAAGTAAAAGAGAAAGGACTATATAAAAATTGAAATAATTGTGTTAGGGAAAATAAGGTTGTGTACTTTTATCTCTTCTATTGTCTTTCAGTAAAATATGTGGCCAGAGATGCGATGGCCTATGTAGAAGAGTATGCCAAATCAGATAAAATCGTGGCCCCAGGTATGTGATATGGGAACAATTCTAGTTTGGCTCAAGCATAAGACAGGAACATACAACGGAACAAGATCATTTGTAATGCTATGTTGAGTTCAAGTCATAGAGAGCTTTTTAACCTTGGCTAAGGAATTTTGACGTCATTACATAGAAATAATTAATCAAAAGTATGATTTGGGAAAGGCAAATAACAGGATGAGAACCATGGAGCAGAAAGTTTCATTTGGCCAGCAGAGCAGAACAGATTGAAGAAGAAAGAGACTGGAGGCCAGGAGCTCAGAGACAAGGCCATTGCAGTAATTTAGATGCCTGTGACCGGGAAGGGATTATGGGAGAAGAGAGACAGGGGAAAGTGAGAAATGAAATATAAAGGAATTGACAAGCTAGGTCATGACCAGACATGGACTTTGGAAACTGGGTGACAGGGAGGATGGCAGTGGCAAGAACAGATACCGAAAGTCTCTGGGAGCAAATACAGATTTGCCAGGTTCTAATACATGGAGTTAGAAAATGGAATTAATATATGTTCTCAAATATGTTCTAGCCAGTGAACTGTGACATTAATTTTGAGCAGAAATGCCCTGGTTAAAAAGGGAAGTCAAAGCCCCAGTTGCTTGTAGGCATCCCTGAATCGTGTTAGAACCCTTCAAATTATGGCATATCTCTCTTTCAGAAATGTACAATATCAACACCTGTGCTTTATGTGACTTAGGCTCGGTGTTGCTCTGTACTGTCTCTGAACAAGACGTCTCAGTTCTCATGGTTTCCAGCAACCGTCTCCTTTTCTTCTTGTACGTGCTCTTTCTCTCCTGTAAGCACCAGTGGCTCTTGAATGTTTTGACCCACATGTTAGTTTTACCTGAGCAGAACACTGCCCTTGTGAGGTCCAATCCCAGAAGGCTCAAAGTGGATCCCCTAGACCTACTGAATCAGAATCTTTGAAGAAGAGGCTTGGCCTATGAGCGTGAGATGTGAGAAACATCTGGCCCAGTCCCTCTTTCTCATTCTGATGAGAAATCATTTCCTGATTTCTCAGGAAATCAGGGTCAAGAGGTTGCTGGCCAAACTCAGGATTCCTGACTCCTCGTTTAGCGCTCTCACCATAACATTATGCAACAGCACAAAAAGCTCTGTCGCTGGAAATCAAAATGAACAAAGCACACTTGGGAAGTATTTCCTTTTCTTTTTCCTTTAATAATAACCAACACTATTGCTGGGTGACTCATAAAATGTTAATTACTCTCCCCTCCCAACAACACCCTGATTTTTAGTTTAAACTATTAGCTTGAAGCATTAGGCATTTCAACAATGAAAGCTATTCTCTTCTCAATATACCTTCAATTTTTTATTTCTTATAAATATTCAATTGAATATTTCCATTTGTGGTGTAAGTTTGCTAATTTACTGGATGTTGATTCTATTCCCCGGAAATGTCACTTGGGTGGCCCTGCTGGGCTAAAATGAAAAGTCTTAAGTACTGATTTCGAACCCATAGTTCTGCGTAGGATTCAACAGCTGTTTGCTTTCCCTAGGGCATTTGAGAATAACTGTAGTTGCAAGAGTAATCAGAAAAGACTCCTCTTTGAAAATAGAAAGTTTCCTTAAGGTAGAATTCATATTTTTAAAACATAAAAACTTCACTCTGATGAGATGATTACGTATAATTCATATTTTCTTGGTAATCCAGCATGGAACAGTCTTTCATCAAATAAACTATAACATGGTGAGAGATTAAAAACCTAACATAGGCATCATATTTCCCTAGTCGATTACATAAGGATCATTTGTGGGACATTTTGTTAAAGATCTGCTTGCACTCATTCACCTCATCTCTGTGAAGCCTCAAAAAAGCCTCAAAAAACACGAATGGTATTATTAACGATGAAGAAAATTGTCTCATCTTCAAAGGCAAATTGCCAATCAGTGGGTAGTTGTTTTGAGGACAGCAAAGACATCACACACCCTTCAGGAAAGGTAGAAAAGCCCGATAAAATTTAGGAAATGAGATTTCAGGAGGTCTGCAACGAGTATGGCAAGAACAACTTTTATCTCCTCTAGCAGATAAACTTACCACAGAATGAGAGTTCTCTTAAACTCCACTCAGTGAAGAGCACAAGTTTCCATTGCTGAATCATTGGATTCCCTCATAATCCATTTAAGAAATGAATAAGGTATTTTGGGGTACAGACAGATATTGCCCTGAAGCCCAGGAAATACTGGTAAAAGATGAATTCATATGGACCAGTGTTTCCTGTGCTCAGACCCAGCACTTCTGAAATGTCAGGAGCCCTCAATCCCCTTGGTACCCGGTCAAGAATCCACGGGGAGCAAGATAATGCAGGTGCAGCCACTGCGGAGTCCTGGTGAGATAGGAAGTGAGTGGAACCTGAGAGCAAATGGGATGGGTGACCAGCTGTCAGCCAGGGTGGCAGCAACCACGTGGTTCCTCTCATTTACCCCAGGACTTCAGAATCCCAGGGAAGATCTGCACAAGACCCCAGTCAGCTGCCAGGAGCACAAGAGGATCTAGAGCTAGTGAGGGGGCTGAGGTTCACAATCATACATAGTTGGGGCTGCCAGGAAGTTCTGTGGGAGGGGACAATGCCATAAATCTACACTTTGAAAAACCTCTGTAGGAGGTTCTCATATGACAACTCCAACCCTCTCGTCCACTGCAATATATTCGTTTACCCACAAAAAAATAAAGAGGTGAAATTTGTCTTCTTTGTCTTTCTTGAGTGGTGAATACATAGCCTTTTTTTTTCTTTGTTGCATAGAACATTTAATACATTAAAAGAGGAAAATCTCTTTATATAACCCATTGAAAAAAGTATTTATTTTTTCATGAATCAGTCCACTGATACTAATTAATGGTTTATCATGGTTCTGAACCCTCACTGCCCCAAAGTCACTCGGGTCAGAAACTTTTGGGGTGAACCTCAAGTATAGGATGATTTTCAGAAGCACTCTAGGCTGTGACTAGGGCTGAGACCCTCCACCATATAGAGCTGGCTTTCTGCACTTTTATTCAATATAGAGTGATTTCTTTTTATGATAGTAGAGCATTTAGCATTCAGAATGTCACTCCAGTGTATTAAATTCAGGAAACTAGACAGCAGAGAGTGGGAGGCAAGGCGGGTATGGACCCATTCTGCTTAGATGATTCATTGCTGCTATTTGCTCCCTCTGTTGTCTGTGGTCACAATCGGACATTGTTACCTTCGTGGTATATCTTGTGTGCTGTTCTTTCTCACAACTGCTGTAGTAACAGTAATTTGCCATCTTATTTTAAGGAATACAATTGTGACATTAAAAAATAAGGTTCAGCTGTATGTGTGCAGAAGGCTGGCATCGGGGTGAATGAGAAGTCATGCTTGTCTTTCCATCTTTCTAGAACTGTATATCTGCTACATTCTCCAGGTTTTTTTTTCCTCAACAATTCTCTTTCTATTAGGGAAATAAGACTGCTTTCTGTGGGACGAAAGCAAACTGGAGGAAATCAGAGACCTTTATCCAAGAGAGCAGAGTGAAAAGACGTAACTAAAAACTGAATTCAAATACTAAGGTGAGTGCGCCCTTGTTCCCACTGCCAGGCATGTCCCTGTGGCAGAAACAGATGCACAAGGTTCTTTGGAGCCAATTATAAGTTTAAATCATTGTTAATAATTATTGTTCATTTATCACTCAGTAATCTATGATTCAGTGTTTTCCTGAAAGATGCTTTTACCAGATGATAATTTTGTCAGCTTCAGCTCTAGGTGCTAAGTGCAAGGGCACTTAGCCACAGTGAGGAGCCAGCATGAGCCAAATACAAATATAAAGTAAATCTTCAATGCGAGCTTGTGGCAGAGGGACCAGATGTATGCTGAAGTTCGGGGAAACCTTCCCTGTGAAAGAGATCAGCATGGAGCCGGGCTGTCACAGCAAAGTTCAGTATATAGGATAATGGTAATAGTGATCATGAGTACCTCCATAGTGAGACCCCTGCAAGTAGTGAATGGGGGCTAAAGCTAGCTGGACAGCACCAAATATTTTACCTCCCCAATCTGTTTCCCCAAAACTCATCTATACAGGTAGCCACTGTTTGCCATATTTACCAGATGGGGACACTGAGGCTCAGAGTGCAACATGAGCTCAGGGCTGCCTCCGCACTAAACTGCTGAAAACAGGATTTAAGCCCAGCTCTGTTTGAGTTGGAAGCCCCTGCTCTTAATCACTGCTCTGTGCACTCAGCACATTTATCTTGCACACCCTGAGATTTTATTGCAGATTTCTTTGGGGGATAAACATGTGACAGATTACAATATTTGAAATCTGCTATAACATTCATTACACTGTTTTAACTGAAGCTTTCAGGAGGCGATTTCCATCTTGTTTTGGAACAGGCTCCCAGACACCGAGTTAAAAATGGTCGTCTTCCTTATGAAGGACACTCAATCAAGTGCTAGGCATTCAAGGTTTCTTGCAGCCTGATCTGCAAGATAAAGTTCTAATGAATTCTCTTAAGAGAGTGTTGGAAATTTGTCCTTTCGAGCTCTGCATATGTCAAAGAATTCAGCATACTTAATTGGAATTAGAAGACTGGATGTAATACAAAGTAAATGGCATTTACAATTGCTGGGTTATATATCTGCCATTTCATCGAGGTGGAATTCAGAAGCTATCATGGCAAATCATCTTTCTTTTTGGTCTTTCTCATTGTCATGGCTTCTTTTCTTTGAGATGGCCTTTAAAAGCGCTTGACATTTTGTTTCCTTCTGCATGGAACGCTAGTTCCTATTTCACTTAGTATCTCTCAGCAGGACAATATCTCTGTATGTCTTTGTCCGTCTCTCTCCAGGTCTCTTTCTGAATCCCAAGCCTTTCATATCACAGTTTTTGTTTTCTTTTGTTTTCATTTCATGCTACTTTTCTTATCTTCAGATACCTTGAAATTTCTTTCCTATTATTCTTTGGATTTGGGCTGTTTCATGTTTTACACCCTTTTTTGTTGTTCTTGCTCTTCCCTCTTGAGTGAAATCATACTATTTCGCCCAATGGCTTGTAAGTTCCCTTTCTAGGGTAGATTGCATGTGTAGAACAATCTAGATTTATTTGGAGACACCTAGATGAAAAGCCCCACGAGGGCAGGGATTGTGTCATGCCTGGCATCGAGTACCAACTGTTCTATAAATTGCCTGATCACAACTCACATCTCAGAAATAATGATTGGATGATTAAGTGCCCATGAAGTAATACGCCAGATTTGAATACAAAACAATATTGTTTTCATGGTAACTCGAGACAGAAAACTGCTTTAGGAAATTACAAAGGATGGACTCAATTGTTTCGGAACTATTGAAGTATCACTGGAAGGAGTGTTTAGTCTACAGCCAAACTACTTTTAAAAGGATCTCTTTTCTTTTAGATATGTACATTTTGGCTAAGTAGTGTTTGAGTAACCAACTGTTTGAAGCAACCTGTTTAAAAACATTTATCTAATTTATGCAATTTGGGTATGTAAAGTATTTTAAGTGTTATTTTTAAGCCTGAATTGATTCAAGTAGATAGCAAACTATACAAAATAAAATATGATGTCCAGCATCAGCCAAATCAGATTTAATAGATATTACCATATTTCCTTAGAACTGGTATTTCTTACAGAAATAAAGTGTTTTATTTTTTATTTTTATTTTTTTAAAGATTTATTTATTTGTTTATTTGACACAGAGAGAGCCAGAGAGCAAGCACAAGCAGGAGGACCAGCAGGCAGGGGAGAAACAGGCTCCCTGCTGAACAAGGAGCTGGACGTGGGGCTAGATCCCAGGACCCCGGGATCATGACCTGAGCCGAAGGTAGCCGCTTAACCAACTGAGCCACCGAGGTGCCCCGAGAAATAAAGTGTTTTATATAGCCAAAGTTCCATCTAATTCTTTTACTCCATTCTCAGAGGGAACTAGTATTCTGAAACCGGAAAGTACATTTCCTTCGTACTTTAAACTTTACTTTTTGTACACCATGTATAGGAGAGAGTACTATTCCATTTGAAAATTTTACAAATAGTGTCATATTCTACATTTCCTTTACAACTTACTTTTATACTCAATATTCTGGGTATTTATCCATCTTGACATATGTAGATATAGTTAATTTTAATTGTGAATAGTATTTCATCTCATAAATAAGCCAAAGCCGATTTATCCACTTAATTTTCAGGTTTTTAACTATAATAATGTTGTAATGAAAATCTTGTATTGGCTCGCTCATTCATTCATTCATTCATGTTTATTTTTTTTTCATTTTTTCTTGTTTATATCTAAGTCTTCTAGGGTAGAATTGGTTAGCTCTAAAAATGCATCTATCTAACTATGGGGTTCCACTTTTTTTATTCATATTCTTAAACCAACTTTTTTCTAAGTTGTCTTCTATTTCATTTACTGTGGAAGCCGCACTGAAATTTTTAACCTGTAAACTTGAATTAACAAAGTTTAATTTAAACACTATGTCTACCATCCTTCTGAACAATAAAAAACTTTCAGAACTCTTTATTTCCAAATATTCTTCTCCATTTTAAAATGTTATCATCTGGTATTTTATTTCCATCCTGCTTTTCAACTCCCGAAGATAATCATTGTCATTATTATTATGTTCATCACTTAATATGTATTTACATTTACCCACATGCATACCAATTTTCTAAGTTCAGTATTTTTTCTGGAATATGACTGTTTTATTCCTCATTTCTTTACTCTTTGGTGAAGAATTTTAGGCAGTAAAATCTGTCACTTTGTAAAAATTCTAAACTCACATTTGAATAATAGTTTTGCTAAGTATAGAATCCAGTTTCCTTCAAAGCTTGGACTCTATAATTTTATTAATTTTTTTCTAAGATGTTTTTGTTGATAAGTCTACTGATATTCTAATTTCTTTTCCATTGGAGGTGAATTGTCTTATCTCTGGTTATTTTTAATATTTTCTCTTTCACTGTTTTGAGATTTATTTTTATTTACCCTGTTGAGGACCTCGTTTTGATGTTTTAATCTGATGATTTATATCTTTCATTAATTCTGGAACATTTTTCGTCTGTATCTTTGAATATTGTTCCTCCCAAATTTTTGTTATTGTCTCCTTATAAATTCTTGTTAGATAGATTGTCAAATTCTAATTACATCTTCCACATCTTAACCCCTCTTCAATATTTTCTATATTTTCACTTGTATTCTGTATTCTGGATAATTATCTCAGATTTGTCTTTTAGTTCACCAGTTATTTCTTCAGTTGTGTTCCTCTGTTATTCTTCAGTTTGATTTATCTATTGAAGTGGAAAATTCTTTACACTTTGCCTGTGGGAGTTTAGTTGATAAAATCTTTTTTTTTTTAAAGATTTTATTTATTTATTTGAGAGAGAGAGAGGGCACATGCACAAGCAGGGGGAGGGGCAGAGGGAGAGGGAGAAGCAGGCTTCCCGCTGAGCAGGGAGTCCTATGCGTGGGGCTTGGGGTTTTTCCTGGAATCATGACCTGAGCCGAAGGCAGGTGCTTAAGCTTAACCCACTGAGCCACCCAGATGCCCCTATCCACAACTTTTCTTTTTTTAAAGTTTTATGGTGTGTTTTTTTTCCTTTAAATTCTTTTACTATATTAATCACCATACATCATTAGTTTTTGATGTAGTGTTCCATGATTCATTGTTTGTGCATAACACCCATTGCTCCATGCAGAACATGCCCTCATTAATACCCATCAACAGGCTAACCCAACCCCCACCCCCCTCCCCTCTAGAACCCTCAGTTTGTTTTTCAGAGTCCATCATCTCTCATGGTTCGTCTCCCCCACTGATTTACCCCCCTTCATTCTTCCCCTCCTGCTATCTTCTTCTTTTTTTTTTCTTAACATATATTGCATTATTTGTTTCAGAGGTACAGATCTGTGATCCAACAGTCTTGCACAATTCAAGCACTCACCATAGCACATAGCCTCCCCAACGTCTATCACCCAGCAACCCATCCCTCCCACCCGACCCCCACTCCAGCAACACTCAGTTTGTTTCCTGAGATTAAGAATTCCTCATATCAGTGAGGTCATATGATACATGTCTTTCTCTGATTGACATTTAACTCAGCATAACACCCTCCAAGTCCATCCACGTCGTGCAAATGGCAAGATCTCATTCCTTTTGATGGCTGCATAATATTCCATTGTGTATATATACCACATCTTTTTTATCCATTCATCTGTTGATGGACATATTGGCTCTTTCCATAGTTTGGTAACTGTGGACATTGCTGCTATAAACATTGGGGTGCACGTGCCCCCTTCAGATCCCTATATTTGTATCTTTGTGGTAAATACCCAATAATGCAAACGCTGGGTCGTATGGTAGCTCTATTTTCAACTTTTGAGGAAGCTCCATACTGTTTTCCAGAGTGGTTGCACCAGCTTGAATTCCCACCAAGAGTGTAGGAGGGTTCCCCTTTCTCCAAATCCCCACCAACGTCTGTCATTTCCTGACTTGTTAATTTTAGCGATTCTGACTGGTGTGAGGTGGTATCTCATTGAGGTTTGGATTTGGATTTCCCTGATGCCGAGCGATGTTGAGCACTTTTTCATGTGTCTGTTGGCCATTTGGATGTCTTCTTTGGAAAAATGTCTGTTCATGTCTTCTGCCCATTTCTTGATTGGATTATTTGTTCTTTGGGTGTTGAGTTTGAGAAGTTCTTTATAGATTTTGATTACAAGCCCTTTATCTGATATGTCATTTGCAAATATTTTCTCCCATTCTGTCGGTTGTCTTTTGGTTTTGTGGACTGTTTCTTTTGCTGTGCAAAAGCTTTTTATCTTGATGAAATCCCAATAGTTCATTTTTGCCCTTGCTTCCCTTGCCTTTGGCGATGTTTCTAAGAAGTTGCTGCAGCTGAGGTCGAAGAGGTTGCTGCCTGTGTTCTCCTTTAGGATTTTGATGGACTCCTATCTCACGTTTAAGTCTTTCAACCATTTTGAGTCTATTTTTGTGTGTGGTGTAAGGAAATGGTCCAGTTTCATTCTTCTGCATGTGGCTGTCCAATTTTCCCAACACCATTTGTTGAAGAGACTGTCTTTTTTCTATTGGACATTCTTTCCTGCTTTGTCAAAGATTAGCTGACCATAGAGTTGAGAGTCCATTTCTGGGCTCTCTATTTTGTTCCATTGATCTATGTGTCTGTTTTTGTGCCAATACCATACTGTCGTGATGATGACAGCTTTGTAATAGAGCTGGAAGTCTGGAATTGTGATACTACCGGCTTTGCTTTTCTTTTTCATCATTCCTCTGGCTATTCAGGGTCTTTTCTGGTACCATACAAATTTTAGGATTATTTGCTCCATTTCTTTGAAAAAAGTGGATGGTATTTTGATGGGGATTGCATGAAATGTGTAGATTGCTCTAGGTAGCATTGACATCTTCACAATGTTGGTTCTTCCAATGCATGAGCATGGAACTTTTTTCCGTTTCTTTGTGTCTTCCTCAATTTCTTTCATGAGTATTTTATAGTTTTCTGAGTACAGATCCTTGCCTCTTTGGTTAGATTTTATTCCTAGGTATCTTATGGTTTTGGGTGCAGTTGTAAATGGGATCGACTCCTTGATTTGTCTCTCTTCGTCTTGTTGTTGGAGTATAGGAATGTCACTGATTTCTGTGCATTGATTTTATATCCTGCCTACTTTACTGAATTCCTGTATGAGTTCTAGCAGTTTTGGGGTGGACTCTTGGGTTTTCCACATAAAGTATCATATCATCTGCAAAGAGTGAGAGTTTGACTTCCTCTTTGCCGATTTGGATGCCTTGATTTTTTTCGTTGTCTGATTGCTGTGGCTACGACTTCTAATACTATGTTGAATAGCAGTGATGATAGTGGACATCCCTGCCGTGTTCCTGACCTTAGGGGGAAAGCTCTCAGCTTTTCCCCATTGAGAATGACACTCGCTGTAGGTTTTTCATAGATGGCTTTTATGATATTGAGGTATGGACCCTCTATCCCTATACTCTGAAGAGTTTTGATCAAGAAAGGATGCTGTACTTTGTCAAATGCTTTTTCTGCATCTATTGAGAGGATCATATGATTCTTGTTCTTTCTTTTGTTAATATATTGTATCACATTGATTGATTTGCAGATGTTGAACCAACCTTGCAGCCCAGGGATAAATCCCACTTGGTCGTGGTGAATAATCCTTTAATGTACTGTTGGATCCGATTGGCTAGTATTTTGGTGAGAATTTTTGCATCCATGTTCATCAAGGATATTGGTCTGTAATTCTCCTTTTTGATGGGGTCTTTGTTTGGTTTTGGGATCAAGGTAATGGTGGCCTCATAAAATGAGTTTGGAAGTTTTCTTTCCATTTCTGTTTTTTGGAACAGTTTCAGAAGAATAGGTATTATTTCTCTTTAAATGTTTGGTAGAATTCCCCTGGGAAGCCATCTGGCCCTGGGCTTTTGTTTGTTGGGAGATTTTTGATGACTGCTTCAATTTCGTTAGTGGTTATAGGTCTGTTCAGGTTTTCTATTTCTTCCTGGTTCAATTTTGGTAGTTGATATATCTCTAGGAATGCATCCATTTCTTCCAGGTTATCTAATTTCCTGAATATAGTTGCTCAAAATATGTTCTTATAATTGTTTGTTTTTCTTTGGTGTTGGTTGTGATCTCTCCTCTTTCATTCATGATTTTGTTGATTTGGGTCATTTCTCTTTTCTTTTTGATAAGTCTGGCCACGGGTTTATCTATCTTGTTAATTCTTTCAAAGAACCAGCTCCTAGTTTCATTGATCTGTTCTACTGTTCTTTTGGTTTCTATTTCATTGATTTCTGCTCTGATCTTTAGCATTTCTCTTCTCCTGCTGGGTTTAGGCTTTATTTGCTGTTTTTTCTCTAGCTCCTTTAGGTGTAGGGTTAGGTTGTTTATTTGAGACCTTTCTTGTTTCTTGAGAAAGGCTTGTATTGCTATATACTTTCCTCTCAGGACTGCCTTTGCTGCATCCCAAAGATTTTGAACAGTTGTGTTTTCATTTTCATTGGTTTCCATGAATTTTTTAAATTCTTCTTTAATTTCCTGGTTGACCCATTCATTCTTTAGTAGGATGCTCTTTAGACTCCATGTATTTGAGTTCTTTCCGACTTTCCTCTTGTGATTCAGTTCTAGTTTCAAAGCATTGTGGTCTGAAAATATGCAGGGAATAATTCCAATCTTTTGGTATTGGTTGAGACCTGATTTGTGACCTAGGATGTGATCAATTCTGGAGAATGTTCCATAGGCACTAGAGAAGAATGTGTATTCTGTTGCTTTGGGATGGAATGTTCTGAATATGTCTGTGAAGTCCATTGGTCCAGTGTGTCATTTAAAGTCTTTATTTCCTTGTTGATCTTTTGCTTAGATGATCTGTCCTTTTCAGTCAGGGGTGTTAAAGTCCCCCACTATTATTGTATTGTTGTCAATGTGTTTCTTTGCTTTTGTTATTAATTGCCTTATATAATTGGCTGCTCCCATGTTAGGGGCATAGATATTTACAATTGTTAGATCTTCTTGGTGGATAGACACTTTAAGTAGGATATAGTGTCCTTCCTCATCTCTTATTACAGTCTTTGTTTTAAAATCTAATTTGTCTGATATAAGGATTGCCACCCCAGCTTTCTTTTGGTGTCCATTAGCATGGTAAATGGTTTCCACCCCCTCACTTTCAAACTGTGGGTGTCTTTGGGTCTAAAATGAGTCTCTTGCAGACAGTATATCGATGGGTCTTGTTTTTTAATCCAATCTGATAGCCTGTGTCTTTTGATTGGGGCATTGAGCCCATTTACATTCAGGGTAACTATTGAAAGGTATGAATTTAGTGCCACTGTATTGCCTGTAAGGTGACTGTTACTGTATATTGTCTGTGTTCCTTTCTGGTCTATGTTGCTTTTAGGCTCTCTCTTTGCTTAGAGGATCCCTTTCAATATTTCTTGGAGGGCTGGTTTTGTGTTTGCAAATTCCTTTAGTTTTTGTTTGTCCTGGAAGCTTTTTATCTCTCCTTCAATTTTCAATGGCAGCCTAGCTGGATATAGTATTCTTGGCTGCATATTTTTCTTGTTTAGTGCTCTGAATATATCATGCCAGTCCTTTCTGGCCTGCCAGGTCTCTGTGGATAGGTCTGTTGCCAATCTAATGTTTCTACCATTATAGGTTGCATATCTCTTCTCCTGAGCAGCTTTCAGGAATTTCTCTCTGTCTCTGAGACTAGTAAGTTTTACTATTAGTTGTCAGGGTGTTGACCTATTTTTATTGATTTTGAGAGGGGTTCTCTGTGCCTCCTGGATTTTGATGCTTGTTTCCTTCCCCACATTAGGGAAGTTCTCTGCTATAATTTGCTCCAATATACCTTCTGCCCCTCTCTCTCTTTCTTCTTCTTCTTCTTCTGGGAATCCAATTATTCTAATGTTGTTTTGTCTTATCGTATCACTTATTTCTCGAATTCTGCCCTCGTGATCCTGTAGTTGTTTATCTCTCTTTTTCTCGGCTTCTTTATTTTCCATCATTTGGTCTTCTATATCGCTGATTCTCTCTTGTGCCTCATTTATCCTAGCAGTTAGTGCCCCCATTTTTGATTGCACCTCATTAATAGCCTTTTTGATTTTGACTTGGTTAGATTTTAGTTCTTTTATTTCTCCAGAAAGGTTTCTCTAATAACTTCCAAGCTTTTTACAAGCCCAGCTAGTATCTTTAAAATCATGATTCTGAACTCTAGGTCTGACATCACACTATTGTCCATATTGAGTAGGTCCCTGGCAGAAGGTACCACCTCTTGTTCTCTTTTTGAGGTGATTTTTTTTTCGTCTTGTCATTTTGTCCAGAGGAGAATAGATGAATGAGAGGACAAAATGCTAACAGGTTAACAACGTCCCCAGAAAATATACTCTAAACAAATCAGAAAAGACCTGAAACCAGGGGAAAAGAAAGGGAAAGAAAGAAAAAAGAAAGGGAAAATAAAAAGATAAAAACAAACAAAAACAGAAGAAAACAAAAAAAACAGAATATGATCAAATATGATCAGGCTGGTGCATAGATCAGTGCCACACACTAGATTTTGGGTGTGTTTTGGTCTGTTAGAAGAAAGTGGCTGCTAAAACTTTAAAGAAAGACTTATATATGTAGAAAATAGGGGTTGATATGATGAAGGGATGGAATATGACTGTACAGATGAAAATTATAAAAATTTTTTAAAAAGGAATTGGTCAGAAGGTGTTTGAAAAACTAAAGAAGAGGATTTAAAAAAAAGGAAAGAAAGAAAGAAAAAGAAGCAGAGAGAATGTGATCAGGCAGGAGACTAGAAAAAAGCCATACACTATAGATTTAGGGTAGATTTTGATCTGTTAGAAGAAACTGTATCTCAAAATTTTAAGAGCGAACAACTTATATATATATGCCAAAACTAAAGGTAACTATTAGGAAGGGATAGAATATGACTCTAAAAATGAAAAATAAAAATGTTTTTTTTAAAAAAAGGGGTTGATAATATGTTGGTTGAAAAAGGGAAAAAGAAAAATTCAAAAAAAAAAACTTAAAAAAATTAACTTTGAAAGACTAATGAATCATGGTAAAAAAGCCATGAATTCTATGTGCAGTATTCCCTTAGCGCTGGAGTTCTCCCGTTCTCATTGATCGGTAAACTTGGTCTTGGCTGGCTGTTCGTGCTGATCTTCTGGGGGAGGAGCCTGTTGCTGTGGTTCCCAAATGTCTTTGCCAGAGGCGGAATTGCCCCGCCCTTGTGAGTCTGGGCTAAGCAATCTGCTCGGGTTTGCTCTCAGGAGCTTTTGTTCTCTGCAAGCTTTCCATACAGATTTGGAGGATGAGAGTGAAATTGGCGGCCTCCCAATCTCCACCCTGGGGGAGCCAAGAACTCCGGGCCCCACTCCTCAGTGCGCCCCCAGAGAAAAGCAGTCAGTCACTCCCGTGTCCCCGGGTCTCCGGCCGCACTCCGTGCTCACCCGGCCTGTGACCGAGCATTTCTATCTCTGGCACCCAACCCCATGTGGATTCTCCAAACCCAGCAGATCCCTGCGGTGCGCTCCTGCGCCGCTCCTCCCGGGGGAGGAAGGGGAGTCTCCCCGGATCTGCCGCTTGTTGGGTCCCTGCTGGAGGAGCAGTGGCCTGACTGCCACCGATCACAGTTTATGGCAACCCCAAGGTGAGAGCTAGCTCCTCGGCTCTGTCTCTGCAGCCGGCTTCCCCGCCCTGATATCTGGGAGCTCCGCTGCACTCAGGCACCCCCGGTCTTTCTGTGACCCCAAGGGTCCTGAGACCACACTGTCCCGTGAGGGTTCCACCCTCCCCCCCTTAGCCACTGGAGCGACATCCCTCAGCGGAGCCGACTTCTAAAAGGTCCGATTTTGTGCTCCGCAGCTCTATTACTTGCCAGAAGCGGCCTACGGAAGCCCCCTCCCCCGCCGTCTATCCTCCCGAATATCGCCTCGGATTCACGTCTCCGCACATCCTACCTTCCAGAAAGTGGTCGCTTTTCTGTTCAGAGAGTTGTTGCTATTCTTTTCTTCAATCTCCTGTTGAGTTCATAGGTGTTCAGAATGGTTTGATCCCTATCCAGCTGAATTCCTGGGACCAGACGAAATCCAGGTCTCCTACTCCTCCGCCATCTTGCTCCGCCCCTAGTTGATCCGATTTCTTTGCCAGGTACTATGGCAATATATATTGAAAATCTTAAATTTTTTCATCTCTTTAAATTAAATAATCTTTTAGAAATTACTCTATGGAACTCATTGGATAATTTACTCATTGTTATATTATGACAGCAGTATTTCAGTGCATAAAAGGGAAATGTCTATCAGTAAAGGAATGGTTAATAAGTTATTCACTATCCATGAAATGAAACACCATTCAGGCAATAATGTTACCAAACAAAACATTATGGAAAAATATTTACTATATTTTAAGTAGAGTAAAGCATGTTACAAAGGAATATGCATAACATGAGAAAATTTTTGTGAAAGGAAAATAATATATTAGCAAATAAGCAATGCTATTAGAATACAAATCAACATGGTAACCCTGGTCAATTCTGGTTGATGGGATTAAGAATGATTTTTATATTGTTTTTTTTTCACATAATTACTCCAAATTTTCTATGATACCTAAAAGTTTTTTGTCATAGTAAAAGAAAACAAGTTGTATACTGTTGTATACTCTTGCATACTGGTTGTATACTGTTCATCTATTGGTAAAACATAGAATAGTTTTCACCAGAGAAAATCAAACCCATTGAAAATTTAAGACGCTAATATAATTAAGACATTGTGTGGTACAGTTTCAGTGCAGTAAGATGTATTCATCATTAAATAATTAAAAATAAGATATATTATAAAAGAAAACCTAGTATCAAAAGGCTCTAAAATGTTGTGACTGGGGGAATAACAGTTCTTGAAACAGGGAACTATAGAATTATGTTTCTGGACATAGAGAGCTAAGAACCAAACCCAAACTACACCTTATCCCTTAAGGGGCTACTCTTCTATGGGAATCTTCTTCAAAGAGACAGGTGGTATTCCTCTCTGTTATCATCCTTTGATAGCTGAAACAAGAAAAATGAACCGTTCATTAATTCAGCAAAAAAATACATTGAGTATCAGCTGTATGACACATACTGTTAGGTCCTAGTGATATAGCTATAAACAAACATCTTAGGATTACTAATAAAAGTGTAATCTGACCGTGAAATGTTTGAGTCTTCTCTTTTGTCTAATCTCCTTCCTTAGATTCTGTCAAATTGCTTTCAAAACTGACTTCTTAGGGAAGCTTTCCCCTATCACCAATCCCCCCAGAGTAGGTTCCATTTCTAATGCCAAGTATAATCAGCTGGTATTCGCTGCCTGAAACCCCATGTGAAAAATGGTATCTTGGCCCAATGAGACATGATGCCATACTTGATTAGTGATGCCTGGCAAAGCCTCTGGAGGGAGAAGTGTCAGGAAGCGTACTATCTATGCTACATGTCATCCCGTTGCCTCCAGTCAACTGTGGCTCCAGATTACTTTTATTAATACACTACACTTTTAAAAGCATGACCTAAAAAATATTTCCAATTCACAGAGTACCCATATTATAGATAATACAGATATAATGCAAGCTGACTAAGAAACACTAGGTTTGTACTATATTTTCTGATGGAATTTCAGGACCACAACCTCTTAAGATCTAGAGTGCTTAGGTATTATGCCTCTTTCTCTGGGAGAATGAAAAGGAATAATGGATACAAATCTATGTATCATAGAAATGTTCTTCCAATCTGTCAGGTTGTTTTGTTTGGTCACTGATAGTAGAGGCTTTGACACAGCGGTCTTGGTTGTGACTCCAGATTATTCTTCCATTTGTCTCAAGCCTTCTGGGCTTGACCTGATTTTCAAGCAGGACTGCTGTCACCATTAGAGGCTTCCCAGCCTCCTTCTCTTCCAGTGAGTAGGCTGCTATTGATTGAAGTTGCCTCCAGGCTGAAACTCTTAGATGAAATAGCTGTTGTGTGTGCCCACGTGCGTGCATGTGCCCATGTGTGAAAGTGGGAAGTATCCTGAAATTTTTCTAAGAAAGTTTCATTAATTTTAAACTATTGTACTATAGTTACATCAGATGTAACCACTGGGAGTGAGTAGGAAACTGGACCTCCTTCTACTATCTTTGCAACTTCATGCCAATCTATAATTATTGCAAAATAAAAAGTTAAAAAATAAGTGCATAAATAAAAACTTTAACGTGCACACATTCAACTTCTTTCATTCCTTTAAATCCTTTATTTAATCCATGACTAAATAACAGGCCATTACAAGCATCAATGGAAGAAAAGTTAAGTGTTTTCAAAAGAGGAAAATTGTTTTGCAATAACCTTCTGCTGTAAGACCCTCTTGACACAGCAGAGGAAATCCATTCCAACATTCTAATTCTAGGCTGCAAAAATAAAATACTTCAAAGAGAAGGGTTAGACATTTCAACTATTTTTTCCCATTTTTTAATTAACTAATGTAAAAATGGTTTGTTTATTCTTTTTTGTGAAAAAAATAGTTCTTAATCTAGATGGAAAGTTTTAATGATACATCATTTTTCTTCTACAGAATTTGAAGAACTTACGAAATCTTCACTAGCTAGGTTACTTTGAAAATTTTTTTTCTCCTCACTTCAACGTTAGAAAAGTGTAAGTTCACTTATTCAGAAAGGTATGTATTTTTAAAAAAGTTTCCATAGACCTCAGGGCTTTTAACTTCTGACTGACCAAAAGTCATGGTCCTCAATTTCTCTTTTTTGAAGGTGCAAGTGTTAGAAGTTCTCATGGAAAACATTTATTTCTTCCCTCCTTCTTCCTCTGTGCTATTTTGAAAACACTACAGGTTGTTAAATTGCTTTATTTTATATACATGTAAATATATATGGTTATACATAATATAATAAAACACATAAATATATATACAACATATTCAACCTTCAAATGATCCTTAACTCTTACTAACAGTAATGTTTATTGAAAACGTACTACGTGGGAAGTACTGTGTTAAGCACTTGGCAGGCTTATCTCTTTCAGTCCTCAGAACCACTCTGTGAGAAAGGTCCTGGCTTATCATAACTCTCATGCATTTGTTGTCCTGAGGCATTGAGAGATCAAATATCTTCCTAAGGCCACATAACTAGGCTGTAGTGGAACCTTTCCCATGTAACGATTGTATTCTGCTTTCTACCCTTAGGTAATTGCTTTAGAAAGTTATTATAAGTTTTGGAAAACTTATTGTCTTATTTTCCCCTGGTTTCCTAGTGAGTTTCCTTGGCTTCATGGGGGCCCACAGAGGGGAGCTAAAAGGACACAGTGGGGTTAGTCTGAAATTCTCCCACATCTCATCTATGGGACTTCCAAATCTTGTGTGTGCGTCACCCGTGTTAAACAGCAACAGACCTGCTCTGGTTTAGTGTGAAGGTTGTAGCTGAATTCTAAGCTGACCAATAAAAGTTTACCAAAGGGTACATTTGTGCATTTGGCATTCTCCTTACTGTATTAAGTTGTCGTTGAAAAACCAGATTCACCAGAATTTTATATATACCACTTCCTGCTGATGTATTTGCAAAATAAGTTTTTCTCAATCTTATGTATTAGGTCTCAAAATTAAAAATGAATATGGATGATAATGTTAGAAAGCCCTGTAGTCAGTACAAAGGTGGGAGGGGTGGGCCCATAAATCCTTAAGACCTTTGGGCACAGCCTCTTGCTGGAACGCTGCCCCTCTCACCCTCTCGCCCTTGAAGTACATCCCAGGATCCTCTTACTTTTCTCTCCGATCTTGACCATGGTTTAGCAATTCCACTCAGATCTACTATGTCTCAGCCTTGTTTCCTGCTGTTGCCTCTGCTTCAGGCAAGGACCTCACCCCTGACTTTCTGATCAGTCTAGGTAACCCATAAGCCTACTTTAACGTTTAGTCTTCTTGATCCTCAAGGGCATACAGTGTTCACCCTAACCAGGGTGACCTCCCTAGGGAGGGCTGGATTCCCTCCTCCATGCCTGAGAGAATGTTGAATACGAGGTTTAAGTTAGATTAAGAAAAATATCCTTACATTTCCAGATGCCGATTCCAATTTGTCCTTGTTCTGATTCTTAAAACATTTGCTTGAGAATCCTGAGGAATCACTTTTCTATGATTCTTCTAGTACTCTCTACAGCTATTACTCAAGAAGTACTTGAGTACTAGACACACTTGAGTCTTCCTAGAAATGTATTTGCTAATGTCTATTTGTAGTACCATGCAAAATCATGGAAAGGAGCACACCTAAATAACAATGTGTGAGATAAAGGGGAAGGAGGAACCGAACCAGAGAGAAGAAACCTCTGATCATGCTCTTTGGATCTTCCTAACATCAAGACGTTCCCACTCCCGTGGGTTAAGGCCTTAATGCTAACTAGATGGAGCCATATTTTATTACACTAAGAAAAAGTTATTTTTATGCAGAGTTGGTCCTTCCCATCAGAATGAGGCAATGGTATGTGCAAAGACAGAGCCTCCTACCAATGTTGTAACCGCAAGATCCAAAAAATCCTTTAGTTCACCCTAGGCTTCTTTATTTCAAACCTATAGGAGTGTACCTCAGTTCACATTTACTAAAGTAGTGCCTCTTGTCCACCAGGAAGAAGAGACTTGAAAATAAAAAATCTAGGATGTGTTACTCAGTGAAAAAGCTTTTAATGGTAAATGGAAAGAGAAGCCCAAACCAGATTCCCTCAAGTGTGTTTTTCTCTGCTCTGTATTGACGCTGTAACCTCATTGAGAATTTTTTGTACCTTATGATGGCAGTCTTAAACTTAGGAACAAATAGAGTTCGAAGAGTTTCTTCAAAAAATTTTTATTGAAATAGTTTTACAATGACGTTGATTTTCAACACTAACGTATAAACTTTATTTCATAATGTAGCAGGACTGTCAAATGCAACCAATGTAAACATTTTATAATGGGGTAGCCCAGCTAAGACTGATGCTTATAGTTTTTGTTCATTTACCTACCCATCCATTCATTCATTCAAGGTTTATTGGGTGAAACTGACATAGTCCTTGTTCAAGGGGCTTCTGGATTAAACAAAGAGAAAAGGCATGCCATTAAAGACAGGGTGTGGATAAGGAAACTGTAATGCAGAGAGGTTAACTAAGTTACCCAAGGACACAAAACTAGTAAGGTAGTATAGGGATTCAAACCCAAACAAGTAGGGTCCAGAGTCTATATTCTTAACCATTATGAATCTGTGCTGCCTCTACTCAATGTAATTCAATGAGCCATTATGTTTTCATCTCTTGTTAATTTGCTTCCATCCCATCTAAAACATTTTGGGATCTTCTTATTACACCATAGAAACAGAGTTCATCTACCAATACAAAGCCAGTAACCAAAACTGACACATTAATTATCTCCCTACAGGCGGCATGATTTTTGAACAGTTGATATAGTCAAGAACATTTGGGTCTCTAATTGAGTAGAGAATCTAAACAAAGTTGGAGGACCACATGGGAAATAGTGGAAAATTCAGAAAATGGAGACATAGTGAATTTTGTGTTGGGGCTTGGAAATGTAAGTACAATATCTCTGTCTGAGGAAGTGAAGTAGAGCAGGACATCCCTGTGGAAGGCACAGCTTGATTAAATGTAAGACACTCTTAGGCCCCAGCGTGTGACCTCATGAACATAGGAATAAACTATCTAGAGGAGCAAACAGGACCAATACAAACCTGTGTCAGACCATAGTGAGGAGAACACTGACGGAGAATATCATGCCAACATTATTAATAAGTATGTTATAGGAACCAGAATCTACACCTTGCTGAAATCAAGATAGATGATGTCCATCATTTCGCCTCCATCCACCTCCTTCTGCCATTCTGTCACAGAAGAAGATTATATCAGTCTAGAACTAAAAATGCCAGTGGCTTATTCTTCTGTAGATGTTTTCAAATTGATTTTTTGGATGATTAATTATACAGTCTTTTCAGTCTAGAAATTATTAACCAATAATTCTCTGGGTTCTCTTTCTCTTATTTTAAATAAAAAGAAGTATAGATTACAGTGTCTCCTTCTTGGCATATGACATAATCACTAGCAATTCTTTAAAATGGCAGCCATTAGGTTTAGGATGACTTTCACCAATCCTTAGAGTTCTTTGGAGGCAAGTCATCAGGGACTGGAGGTAGGATTGATTATGCCTACCTCAATAATTTACCATCTGTTCTTATCTAGACCAACATGGTTGCCTGCCCCTCAATCTGCAAACTATCATTTTTGTTCAATAGTGTCTTGTTCAGAACTATCAAAGCTCTATGAAGGTCATCATTAAGACCAATGATACTTATCCTGCATCAGTAGACATTTTTTGAGGAAATTCCATGATTCCAAATGGTCAACATAAAAACATCAAAGAATGAAATCTTACAGTCAGTTATACTCTAGGGAACAAACAGGGGAGGAGGTTTATGCAAAACCTTGTCAAAGAAATAATCCCAGCTAACATTTTCCAAACTTAATAAGGGCAGTCTTTATTTTAAACACTCATATACATCAACTCATTTAATCATCTTGACAACCCCATGTTGTAGGTGCATTAATGGCCCATATATTACTGATGAGAGAGAAATGATGCTCAGAAAAGTTAAGCAACTTGCCCAAATTAGTCACAAAGCTAGTTCATAGTTGGCTTCCTAAAATTCCTTTGCTCAAAAACACTGATATATTGCCTTATCTGAAGGAAATCTCTAGAAAAAGTTTTGTGTTTGTTTTTCACCTCCCAGTCTTTTAAAAATTTTATCTCAATTTTTCTATGTTTGATTTTTATTTCATTTAGAAAATTATTACTACAATTTCTCAAAATATGGTTGAGCTATTTTCAAAAAATATTTTCACTCTTTATTCTCTCATTTTTATCCTACTTATGCCAAATGTACCCACAATCATGTTTCTTGGTTAAGACCCCTGGCTGGGGGCATAGTTGCTCTAAACGCATGGCAAAAAAGCATAGATCTGCTCAGTAGCTACAAATAAGTTGCTTTTTTTTTTTTTATGTGATGAAGTACACCATCATCTTTCTTGTCCACTGATGTGCTGATAAACAGGGTAGCTATTATAATTATCCATAAATGGTTACTACAACATAAAAAGAAAAATCAGATTCATAGATTTAAAATTCCTTGCCTATTTGTCATAGTTGTATTTTCCTCTTGACAAATGATATATGGTATTTATAGGAGAATAATCAGGTAAAAAACTCTTTTAGTTTTATTCAATCCACATTTACTTTTATGCCCTTGATAAAGGGTAACATAATCCTAATTTGCATTTATACTATATGGCTTCAGCAAGTATAGGATTAAGAGTTAGTTGGACGATTTCTATGGAGAAGATCTTACCTTCTTTTAATTATTTAGAAATATAGCTTGTATAGAAAAAAAAGTAGGATAAACGCATAATTCTTTCCTTTTAAGTGCTAGTGTCCACAGTAAAGAGTTGGTGCTCCATTTACGGCTTATTGGTTTGCAATCAAGCTGTGTGTATGTTTTTTGGCTCTCCTTTTCCTATGAACTCAGAGGTTTTGGTGTAGTTACTATGTTTCAAGCAATTGTAGTCATTATTCTTATTGATGCTCAAATTGCCATCATGGCCAAACGTAGGCCTCAAATTTCTCTTTCCCATGACGATTACTCCTGAAAAGCCTCTTTGTTTTGGGGTACCCATAAAACATCCCAGGCTCATCTTGTATTTTACCTGCCCAAACCTGATGAGATCAGCCATTGTTCCAAGGAGCCCTGGTTCTTTTAGTAGGAAATGGTATTTAGAGTCCAAAAATCCAAGTTGTTGGTATGTTAATTGCTACTGGGTTGTCATTTTTTTTCTAGGCCTCTCAATGGACAGAGCTAGGAAATAACTATTGTTAAAGTAAACCATGAGTTTATATTAATATTTCCATCTCTAAGTAAATATTACAAACATTTACCCTTTTCATAATTAGATTTTTTTCCTATGCTGAAAATTTTGATTCCTAACCACATTAACTTCTTTTTTACATTGTCCTCTACTATATTAATATGTGTAGATTAAAATAATATTACCATCATTGTTTTAACAATTACACTTCTACATAAAGACTACTTTATTTTGTATCTATGTGAATCCTTAAAATATATACCAATAAAGATTTACAAAGTTGTGTGCTCTAAAATGACTGGCATAGTTTTCTGTGACATTAACTTGATGTACAATTATGCTCATTTATTTCAGTTTTTTACAAATTTTCAGAGATTGCCTTTTTGGGGGTTTTAATTTTTTAGTAGGCTAAACTGCATAGTAGGGGGCTTCTGGCCAAATTAGAAGGAAAAGGACTGGATCTACCTTTCTCCTAAACAACTAAAAACCTGGACAAAATATATAGAACAATGCTTTCAAGACACTAGATATCAGTCATTGACAGACATGATTGCCCAAGCTTACTGCCTCAGGAAGGGGAAATAGGCAGAAACAGACTTCTTGAGTCTCTGAAAGAGAGTTATGAACCCAGGAAAACCTACGTAGCTTGAGAGTTTAGTGCAGAATAAGTAAGAAGAGAAATCTTTGCAAAGAGAGAACCCTGGATATCTACCAGGGCTCCTCCTCCAAGTACTCAAAAGAGTACTGATCAGCGCATGAATGTGGGAAACACCATGCAAGTCTGGGAAAGAACCGTCCAAAGGATTAGAGTCAACAGTGTTTAATGTACATCCAAGCCCATTCCCACCAGCTAGCTTGAAGAACATCATAATTCACAGGGCATTACAGTGTCCTGCAGGATCTTACCTCAATATTTGGGAATAAGTGGCTTTAAAATAAACACTAATCTAGCTCTGCCTAATAATCTTAAAAAGCAAGACCCAAAGGATCAAACTGTTTCCAAGTAACTGCACCCCAGAGTGAAGCTTGAGAATATTGGTAAGAATACAAAGATGTCAGGCACCCAAAAAGCTAAAAGTCATAATTTCTGGCACTTAATCAAGTAACCAGTCATGCAAAGGAGGAGGAAAATATAATCTGTCACAGATAGTGCAATTGAGACTGACACAAAAATGGAAATGATCTTAAAATTAGCCATCAATGACTTAAAGATATTTTAACTGTGTTTTATCATAGGTTTAAAAACTTAATGGAGAACATAAAAAATATAAAAGAGATCCCGATTGAACTTCTAGAGATAAAAATGTCAATGATTTATATTTAAAATACACTGGATGGGATTAATGGCAAATTAGACTTTGCAGAATAAAAGGTTAGTAAATGTGAAAACATAGCAGTAGAAACCGTACAAAGTGAAATATGCAGAGAAAAAAATTAAACAAATACCAAGTGATCAGTGGTACAACTTCAAGCAGACTGATACACATGTAATTGGAGTCCCTGAAGGAGAGAGGAGAGCGGGATTCAGAAACAATAGTTGAAGAAATCGTCGATACACAGTTTTCGAAGTTGATGACAATTATAAACTTGTGGATCCTAGAAGCTCAGTGAACCCCAAGAACATGAAACACAAAGAAAACTACAAGGTACATTATAATCATACTGCACAAAACCAGTGACAAAGAGAAAATCTTAAGGCAGCCAAAGAGAAGAGGCACATTATATACAGAAGAATAAAGGAAAGGATGAAGCCAGATTTCTCATCTGAAACAATGCAAGCAAGCAGACAGTGGGGAACATACTTACAATACTGTGGGCAAAACCCATCAACCCAGAATGTTGTATTCAGCTAAAATGTTATTCAAAACCCAAGGGAAACATTTTTTTTCAGGTAGCTGAATTTCAGAATTCATCTCCAGACAAACACACTACAAGAAATGTTGAGAAGTTTTTCGGACAGAAAGAAAATACCAAATAGAAATGTGGATCTACAAAAAGAGAACAAAGAACACTAGAAATGATAACTCCATGGTTAACTAAAGTTTTTATATTTATTTTTTATAAATAATAACTCTTTAAAAGATAATTCACTGCTTAAGCAAAAATAATATATAATGTAAGGTTTATAACATATGTAATAGTGAGATGTATAACAGCAATAGCATAAAGGCAGGGAGAAAATATTTGCATAGTGTATATTCAATAAGGGACTTGTGTCCAGAATATATAAAAAAACTCTTAAAAACTCAATAAGAAACCAAACAACCAATTTTTAAAAGGGGCAAATATTGGAATGTATACTTTACCAAAGAAGAAATGTTTGCCAAATAGGCACATGAAAACATTATTGACATCACTAGTCATTTCGGAAGTACAGATTAGAGCCTCATGAGATAACATTAAGCACGTATTGGGATGTGTAAAATTAAGAAGGGTGACCATCCAAATATTGGCAGGATACACAGGGAGTCTGTTATTGGACACCAATTCCTCCTTTCCTTGGAGGTGGCATTGTCCTGAGTAAGCATAGCCCTTCTCTAACTTATGGCAAAGTGAAGACTCTATATGGCTTTCAGTAGAAAGAATAACTTCTTGCTTTGTCTCCTGAAAACAAATTCTGGACTTACGCAATACCACGGCACTTCCTGTTTAACCGTCTATTAAACACCCCTTGGCAGCAGTAGCTTAGTGGGTTGCTGCTAAATACTTAATGTCCCTGTAGGTAACCCCTTATTCTCAGAAAGGACTTCCCATTGGAGATTTGAGATCATGACTGGTTTGATAGAAATGAGTGTGTGTGTGTGTGTGTGTGTGTGTGTGTGTGTGTAAAACACTAACTTCAACAGACATTTATCAATAGATGGATAGATAGATAGATGATAGATAGATGATAGATAGATAGATAGATAGATGATAGCAAAACAACTCCATTTACAGTACCTTTGCTCTTTCTTATTAAATTCTAATTGAGGATGGTTATATTGTTTCTACTTAAGCATTCCACTCTGGTGGAGTCACGAAGAACTCCCTGTAAGATGGAAATTTTAATACCTGTGTGGTGCATTTTAATCAGTTCAGTTTTAAATACTTATAAAGCGGATGGGTAGAAGTTTAGTGTATGTAGAATGCAAATACTAACATGATGCTTTTTCTACTATGACGATATATTAAGAATCTTAATTTTGTTTTAAATGACTTAGAACCGTCGCTTGTTTTAGACAAAGCAGAGCCTCCAATTTTAGTGGAAGTCAATGGGAACATGATCTGTCTTCAGAATGATGTCAGTCACACAGCACTCAACAAATGCAAGCTATTGTTTCCATAATGACTATCACCTTGGTACAACTACCCATTGGGCATGAATTATATAAGTATTTTTTAATAATTTTTTCGTAGAACATTTTTCAGTGGTTTAGCAATTTGAAAGGTTTTCTATTTATAATTACTTATATGCAACTTTATAAGAGTTACCTAATGACAAAGAATAATATAAAATACATTGGGTTGAAGGTCAAATAACCTAGATTTGAGCTCCAACTTTACCATTAACTGTGTGAGTTTCACTTGCATGGCACTTTCTTTTTTCATCTGAAAATTATTAGTTTAGGAAAAGCTATATTTATAGTTATGTTTACCTGAAATTCTTTATTATTTATAAAGTGGAGTCAATCTGCATTTGGAAGTCAAGACTAACTGCCACATGATTCATTCAAACTCTTGTGGGAATTTTTTTTCTTTTTTCTCTTTTTGTTTTAACCATTTACTCTCATTTGTTTGAGTGATCATAGGAGATTCCTTCGTAGTACAGTTACGTGTAATCTGCCTCAGCAACTTGTCTCATGGATCTCCATGTATCATGTTTCATTTTGTGCACTGGTCAATACTCCCCTTCCTAGGGCCAAAGGAAAGTTGAAATTTGGGAGAAGGAGGAACTGCATCTAGTCTCACCTCTGCTCTCAAGGCATAGTCCTGATGCAGTTCTGCATCCCCCCTCCATATAAACTAGTAGAGATTCTGTTTGTCCTCAGCCCCTACTCCAACTCAGGGAATCACTGGATTTAATATACTAGGTGCTTCTCTCTCCCCCAGAGGTATGACACTTGAATTAAGACATGCAATACTTACAATGCAAAACATGCAAAGTTACATGAAATATTCAGAAAGATTCTCAGCCTGGGACAAGACTCAACTGTATCCAGATCAATGGCATTTTCCCCTCAGTTTCTTTGCTCTCTTTCCTAGTTGGCTTGCACTATATGTTCAACCAAACACTAAAACCTGCAACTTAACCCCCATCCTTTTGTCTTCCAGACATAGAATTAGCAAAGAGTCCAGCCCCATGGAGAGGGTAGAGGGTTTGGGGATGCAGGGACAGATATATGGGAAATCTGAGGAATAAGAAAATCCTAGTCACTGGAGAGGTGTTTTATGTGGTAGAATAGGAAAAATGTTTTGGCTCTCCTTTAGCCAGGATGATTTATACCCCACCGTTCTTTGTATGCCAAACAAGCTTTACATCACTAAAATGGTTTTCCAGATACTCTGATATCATGAAAAGGCTCACTGTAAATACAGAAATTGGGCCTTCTGCTCCCCCCCAAAAGGTAGATTTCTCCATTGTGAATACATAAATGAGGATTTTGTGATTACACTCTAGTGTATTATGAATTTAATTCATATCTCTCAGTCGACTTGGACCTAAGTTACCCTGGGGCTCTGACAAACTTGTCTTTGGACCTGATAAGCTGAAGATTAGACCCTGGACCATGGTGAATTCACCAAGATAATGTCACCTTGGAGGTATTTCAATAGTCGGTCAGCTCCCCTTGGCAATACTTCTAAACAGAACCCCCAAATACATGACGTCAGGACTGGCAAGAAAGGAGTTTTATTGTCATTGTTGTCTTGAGTATTTCTCAGGATGCCCAAACCACTGTATTTTCCAGTATTGTTGGAGACCCTTTGAAATTGTTTAGAGGGCTGGGGTATTATGGGTATTATTATTATTAAAGTAATGAAATAATGCCTCTTTACCAACTCTTTGACAATGCCTTTTCTATTAACAAAACATGCATTATTCTATCTCCATCTAATTAATATCATGTTTAATAGGTATCTCACTTCATGCTAAGTTCCAACGCTCTTTTCAAAAGCAGCAAGCTTAAGAATTTTTGCTAATTTAATTGAGAGCAGTCTTAAATTAATTGTATAATTAATCTTGTCAAATTAAGTAACATTTCATACACTACCTTATTAAAGAAACTTGAATATTTTAAATTACCATGCTATTAGGCATTAATAAAGAACTTCTTCTGTATTGTTCTGCTTTATAACACAAAGAAGGTAATTGCAATATAAATTGCAACATAAAAGCTAATTTCTATAGTACATTAATAATTAGATACACATTATTCCCCATTATATCTTTTTTTAATTCAATGGATGATCTTTTTTTTGAAGAAAAATTATCCTCCAAATGCCAGGATTTAACTATTATGTTAATGATCAACGTTCAAACTGGACCATGAAACATTTTCAGAAGTGATCTAGTTGAACCTAAAATACACTGGCTGTTTGGCTACTTAAAACTTGAAACTTTTAAGCAATTGGTTACTCTGATATATGTGAATATACAGAACTCCTATTTCTTAGATGTAAGTGAAGAGCTCTAATCTTTCATAAGTCTTTGGGGATTGGAAAACAACTTTCTCTCATCTGAAACCAGAGGTCTTTTCTTGAGAGACTGTCAGGTGTGACCACAAGGATGCTGTATAGAAATAGAGATTGTAAGGCAGTGGTGAGTGGTGGCGTGGACAGGAAGAAAGGAACGTGTAAGGATTTGTCATCAATATTTTATGAAAAGATAGAATTTACCCCAAGCTAACCATAGATCCTTAAATTCTGTGAGCACATACATTTTCATAAATATTGGTTCTAATTTTTTAGTTTCTAAGGCAAGTGCCAATGATAACCTCAATGAGCTATGCTCCAGTCATACACCATCTTCCCCAGGTATGGAATCTATGCTAACGTAACCCAGAAGTGAGCTTATGCACAATTCTAAGCAGATTTAGATTGCGCCTCATTTACTCATGATGTTTAAATATTAACACTAATCACAGGAGTTCGTTGATGGTCTTTGCCTGGAAGAATCCACAGCTCTTAGTAGGTGTTAAAAAATACTTTGGTAAAATAAATAAACATAGCTAGATAAATAATCAAATAAATTAAAATACTAAAAAATCTTACTAACGGCAGCAGTCTGGTTAAGCTTAATGAAAATCATTTTTGCTCATATTTTTATGCTCTCATGTGGTAATGTCTGATATCTGAAAATGGCCAATTGGCGTAAGGTTTTGTTTTATTTTATTTTGTTTTCTTTAGAGAAAATAAAAGAATATTTGTCAAGTTCCTTTTTTAAGAACAACAGTTTTGGGGCACTAGAAAAAGTGTAAAGTTTTTTTACCATGCAATTTAAAACAAATCTGTTATGTGAAAAATGTAAGTTTAATGGGCTAAATCCATTGGATTCTTACTGATGTCAGTTGTTGTTTATCTTGCGATTCTGACTATGGCTGACATTAGTTCTGTTCATCAAATGGTTTTGGCTTTTCTCCTTCGGAGCAAATGATAGGATTTGATTTTTTCCACCCCTTTGTTGTTAGGTATGGCCATTTGACTTCCTTTGGCTCACAAAATGTGAGAGGAAGTGACTCATGTCACTTCTGGAGTATTTAAAACTCAGTAATGTGATTCATCACTCTTCCTTTTCCCAGCAAATGTACAGAAGGAGAGTGCTCCCCAGCCTGGGTTCCTGAGTAAAGACAAGTTAGGGCAGAGTTCCAGGAAACCATAGATGGGCATGCAGTGTGAATAAGAAACACACATGTGTTCTTTTAAACTATTGAGATTGGAGGTTGGTCATTGTAAAGCCCTAGTTCAGCATGTTCTGACTGTGACCACATCGTTTAACTGTGTAACTGTGAACCATATATAACTGGAATGTTGGGGAAGTGGGCGGATTCATATGTATCAGTGGGGAATGGAAAGGTAAGGTGATTTCTTTTTTTTAACGTTAGGAAAACATTTCTACCCTGTGTTAAGTTTGGAACATATCTCTAAATTTTCTGTAAGCCTTTTTGATATCTCAGAAGATTAGGTTTATCTAATTAAAAGAAGTTTGGGTTAAGAATATGAATGGGGTGGAACTTGCAAAATATACTTAATTCTTAATAGTACTGAAGGTGTTATATAATTAAGGGTATTGTGACACAAATGTTTTGTTCTATTCAATGGTAATTTTAATAACATTTTATTGTTTTCAAAAGTTATACTCATTTATTGTAGACACTTTGGTAACATAGAAAAGCACAAAGAAGATAAAGTTTATATCTCATTTTATCAGACCAAGAGAACCGATGTTAACATTTACTGTACTACTTTTTTCTTTTATGTTAAAATAAGTAAGCATGCATGTTTAGATTAGGGATGGGAAGTATTTTCTTAAATTATAAAAAGCAAAAGAACTCTCTTTCCCCTTTATTTGTCGCCTACAAGGATGTCCACCTTTGAGATAACCCTATTAATAGTTCTTATTTTTCCTATGCTTACACGCACACACACACACACACACACACACAAACACACACTATACCTCTATATCTATATCATCCATATCTTTATATTACTATATTTGTTATATATAAATTCACACAAAGTTATTTTTTGACAGAAAGTGATGCATTCAGAACAACATGCTCTTCAGGCAATAGGAAACTCTTGGGCAAAATCATACTAGTATCTAAAGAGCTATCTCATTTGTTTAAATGGCTGCATATATTTTATAAGGAAAGGTGTTCCTCCAAGTTATACACTTTATCTAAAAGTGTTTTTCTTGAGTCTTCTTTGTGTTTTACTCAATGAGATCATGCTCACCATGCTGTTTGGAACCTTTTTTTCACTTAATAACACAGTCTAGACTTGCTCTCGTTTCATTGCCTATTTTAAAAACACGTATGTCTTACATAAAAAAGCTTTAGGCTGTCCTTAGATCTCTTCCCACCCCTTCTCCATCAATAGATTAGGTAAGTGGGACATTTTCCACAAGTGCTTCCTAATTTTAAAAAGAATGACCACAAGTTGGTGATTTTGATCAGTTCCGCTGAGAGCATCATGTCTCCACTGCGGTCGCTGGTGCCCTGCAGAGGCAGCTATCCTGGCGTCAGGCTGTCTCCTCCACCTGATCTGCCCTGTCAGACACAGGCATGGTTTTGCTTCAGACTTGACTCCATTCTGTCAGCCTGTCACCGCCCTCCTGCCAGGAGGAGAGACACTGAGAATATCCACAATGTCAAGTAAGTCCCGAAATAGGAATTGGGATTCAACAGTGTTTACTCACAGAAGAGTCTCAAATGCCTCAAACTCCCTAATTTTCAACAAAGAGTTATTTTAAATGTTTCTGGATATTGTCACAATTTATTATTTGACACCATGACTAATACTTATTCCTTTTTCACATGTATGTTATTTCATTCTTTATAAGAGCTTTTTCCTTTAATTTTATTTTCCAAAACTAAGTTACAGTAAAAAAAAAAAAAAGTTTAAGTGTCAAGTTCTGTGTATTTTTAACATAGGCATAGGTTTTCCACACAATCAGGGTACAGAATGGTTCCATCAGCCTCAATATCCATCTCTGTGTCCGCGCCCCCTTGCTGCTTTCTTCTCATCACATTGTCTCCCAGCCCAAAACCTGGGCAAACCCTCACTTCCATTCCTACAGTCTTTTCAAACACACCATATAAGAGAAGCATATTGCATGTAACGTTGTGAGCCTGGCTTCTTTCACTCAGCAAATGCTTTTGATATTCAAGATGTTTCTAGCACCAATAGTTTGTTCCCTTTTATTGCATAGTAATATTTTACCGTATTGATATGCCACAGTTTTTTATCCATTCATCTATTGAATGACGTTTTGTTTTCAGTTTGGGAAATTATGAATGGGGCTGCCATACTCACTCGTGTATAGGTTTTTGCATGAACATTATTTTTTATTTGTTTAGGATAAGTACCTAGCCATAGGATTGCTGAGTTATATAGTAAATATATATTTAGCCTTAGGAGACACTGCCAAACTGTCTTTCCCATTTCAGTGTGCCATTTTGCATTCTTACCCACAATGTGAGGAGTTCCCATTGCTCGGTTTCATTATCAGCACTTTATGTTGTCATTATTATTATTTTTTTTAATTTTAGCCATTCTCATAGGTGTGCAGTGGTATTTTATCATGATTTAACTTTATATTTTCCTAACTGCCAATGATGTTGACCATGTTTTTGTAGGCTCGATAATGGGCATTTACTGACACCCACAGCTTCTGTCTTCTTTATGTCTTCTTGGTGTAATGTGTTCAAGTCTTTTGCCCATTTTTTAAAATTTATTTTTATTCTTTTCTTACAGCATATTTATTTTATTTATTTTTTATACTTTCAAGTTTTTATTTAAATTCTAGTTGCTAACATAAAGTGTAATATTAGTTTCAGGTGTATAATTTAGTGATTCATCCTTACATACAACACCCAGTGCTCATCACAACAAGTGCCCTCCTTAATCCCCAACACTCATTTACCCCATCCCCTGCCCACCTCACCTCCAGCAACCCTCAGCTTGTTCCCTATAGTTAAGAACCTGTTTTACAGTTTGCCTGTCTCTCTTTTTCCCCCTCTGTTCATCTGTTTTGTTTCTTAAATTCCACATATGAGTGAAATCATTTCGTATTTGTCTTTCTCCGATTTATTTCACTTAGCACAATACTCTCTAGCTCCACCCATGTAGTTGCAAATTCTTTTGCCCATTTTTAAATTGAGTTGTTTGTTTCTTATTGAGTTTTGAGAGTCCTTTATATATTCTGGATACAAGTCCTTTGTCGGATATATAATTTGTAAATATTTTCTCCCAGTTTGTAGATTTTTTTGTTTTGTTTTTCAGTTGTTGCCTCCACACAGCAAACATACTTAATTTTGATGCAGCTCAATTTAACAATTATATTATGGTTTGTGTTTCTTTGTGTCATATCTAAGAATGCTTTGCCTAACTTTAGATCATGATTTTCTCCTATGTTTTCCTCTCAACATGTTACAGTATTAGGTTTTCTATGCTGATCTATGATCTATTTTAAGTTAACCTTTGCAGAAACTATGAGGTTTAAATAGAGGTTCATTGTTTTTCATACCAATTTGCCTACTGATTTTGATGTCCAATTTTCCTATTTAATTTGTGCAGAAGACTGTCCTTCTCCATTGAATAACCTTTGCATTTTTGTCAAAAGTCAATTGGTCCTGTTGGTTTGGGTCTATATATAGACTATCCATTCTGTTCCATTGATATATGGGTCTATGCCTTTGTCAATATCTCACTGTCTTATTTGCTTAGCTTTTTTTTAAAGATTTTATTTATTTATTCATGAGAGACAGAGAGAGAGAGAGAAACAAAGGGAGAAGCAGGCTCCCAAGGAGCAGGTAGCCCAATGCAGGACTTGATCCCAGAACCCTGGGATCATGACCTGAGCTGAAGGCAGACGCTCAACCATCTGAGCCACCTAGGCGCCCTTTATTGTAAGTCTTAAAAGAGTAATCTGATTCTTCCAACTTTATTTTCCTTTTCAAAATTGCTTTAGCTTTTTTAGTTCTTTCACTTTACACAAAAATTTTAGAAACAACTTTTCAACATTACAAAAAAATCTTACTGGGAATTATATCACATCTGTAGATTAATCTGGGAAGAAGGAAGGTCCTTACTATGTTGAATCTTCCAGTCCATAAAAAAGATCTGCCTCTTCCTTTATTTAGTCTTTTCTGATTGCTTTCCTAAGAATTATTCTTTCAGCCTACAGATCTTATACAAGTTTTCTGAGGTTTATATACTGAAATCTTGCATTTGTTTGGGCATTATGGTAAATGCTTTTTTAAAATATTAATTTCCAATTGTCCATTGCTACTATATAGATGTGTTAACTTTGTAGCCTGTGTCCTTACTTAACTAACTTAATTCGAGAATCACGATGCCTGCAAATAAGAACATTTTATTTACTGCTCTTCAGTATGGATGCCTTTTATTTCTTGTTCTTGCTTTATTGCACTAGCTTGGGCTTTAGTTACAACTTTTACTGGAAGCTGTGAGAATGAACATCCTTACCTGACTCCCAGCTTTAGAGGGAAACTATTCAGTCTTTCACCAGTAAGTATGATGTTAACTGTGGGTTTTGACAAATGCTCATTATCAGGTTGAGGAAGTTCCCTTCTATTTCTGCTTTGCTGAATGTTTGTTTTTATATCATGAATGGATGTTTGGTTTTGTCAAATGTTTTTTTTCACATCAGGTGATGTGCTCATAGGTTTTTGCTTCTTTAGGCTATTAATATGGTGGATAACAATTGATTTTTCAAATATCAAACCACTCCTGCATCCCTGTAATGAACTCCAATCAGTTATTATTTATAATTTTTTATATAATGCTAAACTCAGCTAAATTTTTGTTAATAATGTTTGCATCTATGTCCATGAGGATATTGGTCTGTGATTTTTTTTTCTTATGTCTGCCTGATTTGTTATCAGGGTAAAGCTGTTTTCATGAAATGAATGAAAACAATATCACCTGGATCTGATTCTAGCCAAGAATCCTTTTCTAGTTTCTTGAAAAGATTATGCAAAATTGGTTTTATTTATTTGTTAAATGTTTGCTAGGGTTAACCAGAAAACCTTCTAGATCTGGTAATTCCTTTTTTGGAAATTTTTTAAACTATGAATTCAATTTCTTTGATATTTATAATACCATTCAAGTTAATTCTTTCAATTTAGGTGAGTTATGGTAGTTAGTGATTTTCAAGGATTTGGTCCATTTTACGTAAATTTGTGACTCAAATGTACATATTTCTTTGTGGTATTCCCTTAGTATCATTTTAATGGCTTCAGAGTGTAGTGATATCCTTTCTTTTACTCCTGATTTTGGTAATTTGTCTCTTCTCTCTTTTATTCTTTGTCAGTATTGCTAAATTTTATAAATTTTACTGATCTTTTCAAAGAACCAACTCTTACTTTTCATTGATGTTCCTTGTCAGTTTTGCATTTCCATTTTATTCATTTTTGTTCTAATCTTTATTATTTCTTTCCCCCCATTTACTTTGGGTTTATTTGTTTTTATTTTTCTATTTTTTAAAATAGTAATTTATATTGATTTAAAGCTTTTTCTTTTCTAGTATAAGAATTTAATGCCATGAGTTTTCCTCTAAGCACTGCTTCTTAGTCTCATCACACAAATTTTTATATGTTGTCTTGAAAGTGAGTCTCTGCCTTAATTGACAGACAAGTAGACCTCTCTCCAACAGCCCATAATAAACCAAGGCCTGCCAACAACCACATGAATGAGTTTGAAAGCAGATCTTTCAACTTCACAATTGAACACACAAAATATTTTCTCTTTTGTTGTTGGATTTTTTTCACTTTTTTAACATTTTAATTCCAGTATAGTTAACATAAAGTGTTATATTAGTGTCAAGTGTATAACATAGTTGTACATTTCCATACATCATCCAGTGCTCATCATGACAAGTGCACTCCTTAATCATCATCACCTATTTCACCCAACCTTCTACCCGTCTCATCTCTGGTAAGCATCAGTTCATTCTCAACAATTTAAAGTCTGTTCATGGCTTGTCTCTTGGTCATTTTTAAAATTTTGCTTCTTTGTTTCTTAAATTCCACATGTGAGTGACATCTATAGAATATTTCACCCAACAAAAAAAGAATATACATTTTTCTCAAATGCACTTGGAACATTCACCAAGATAGACCATATCCTAGGAGGGAAAACCATTTTAACATGTGAAATAACCAAAATCATAAAAGTAAGTTATTAGATCATAATTAAAATAACCTAGAAGTCAATAACAAAAAGATAACAGGAAATCTCTAAGCACCTATAAATTAAAAACAGACCCCTAAATAATCCATAGGTTAAGTAGGAAGTTATCTTCTTGTTATTGACTTCTAGTGTGTTGAGAGTTAACAGGGCATCCATCACTAAAATAGAGGCCATGTGGCCAATTTTCAGATGTGTTCTAAATGAAGTTCAAACTTTGGGTAGAGAATATGTGTCCACTTGTCCATCAGTTAAGGCTAAGACTCACTTTAAGGATCTTAAAAGTATATTAAATGAACTCCACTCTTTTTTTTCTAATGACTTCCCGTGGAGGGAAATAGTACACATAAATGTCATTTAATTTTCTAGAATTAAGTTTGTCTGATCCTTGTAATGGGCACCTTCACACATTTTTGTATATCTTAATGATGCCTATAATAAGCATGGAAAGAACCCAATATACCTCCTGAAGCACAAAACCAAAAAACAAACCTCAAAATAAAATATCTAGTATGGTTTCAAGCACCTTTAATAATCTATTTAATTAAAAATTGGTGAAATAGTAAATTGATATTAACCTAAGTGTCCTTCTTCAACTACTGTGCTAAATAAAATATGGTTTGTAGAATTACATGTCAGAATTAAGACTTCTTCATAATTGCTGATGATTTCGTTTTGTGTATGAAGAGCAAATGCTTTTTTTTTTTTTTTCTAAATATTAAACTGCTTATCAGAATCTTTTCCTTTCTTTTCTGGGCTCAACAGTGAAAGCCTTTCCAGTAATGTCTTTAAAATTTACCATTGGGCTTCTGAAGTCAATGCATACTTGTCGTGTAAAAGAGACATTAAGAGCCTACTCATGGAGTATAGTATACTTATCCAGTGATAAATGTCACCTGTGCTGGGATTTCTCTTATCTAGTTTTCTGAAAAGAAGGCAGATCACAGTAGGAAATTTCATTGTCTTTAAAAAACTGCCAACTACAGTTACTGTGTTCATTTTATAGATTTCCATTATAAACAGATAGTTTCATGGGCTTCTAAGGGTTACAGTTCAGTGAAGATCGCTCACTCATTTCTTGTACTTGACAAATCATCAGCAATTAAGGAGAGAGCCAATCTGCCTGTCATTAGACATCACATAATAAACATACTTCAAAACCTAGGGCAGGAAGGAAGAGCAAAATAATGCTTGGCTAGAATCAGATCCAGGTGATATCTTACCATAACACAGCTACTCCTTAATTTGAGCATCTACTGCCAATAATAAAGACACCATACGGGACACTTTCTCAAAACCAGATAGCAGATTTTGGATTCTTTTGACACTGGACATCGTTATTTTTGTTGTTGTTATATGTGCTTGTATTTATAATGGAAAAATAATAACTCACATATATGTGTACTAGATTTTAATAGACTTCAAGAAGTGCAGATAAGATTATCTCCACAGATTTTTCTTCCTCTAGCAAATCATCTTTAGACTCAAATGGACCAAAAGGAGAAGTTCTATCACCACTTTTCTTTGCAAAAGAAGCTAACAAAGAAAATGTGAAATGAGTTTATATATGTTCAGAAATTCTGGCAGATTTATTAAAAACCATTAAGAAAATTTTTGAAAAACCCAACACACCTCACTGAATGAATATCTTTGATCTCCATACTCTTATAAGTGGAGTTTTGTTTTGTTTTAAATTTTATTTATTTGAGAGAGAGTGAGAGAGAGAGAGGACAAGCAGAGGGGAGAGGCAGAGGGAGAAGCAGACTCCCTGCTGAGCAGGGAGGTGGATGCAGGGCTTGATCCCAGGACCCTGGGATCATGACCTGAGCTGAAGGCAGTCGCTCAATGGACCAAGCCACCCAGGCGCCCCATAAAGGGAGTTTTGAGATTGTACATGTTAGCTGAAAAAGTAGTTTGGAGTAAAATTGGAAGCTGTGTTTCACAAATATTTTGAAAGAATTTCATACCTGTATTCTTAGCATTTCCCTATATAGTTGATATTAAGGAACTCTGTTGAAACAACAGAAGACTTCCAGCTTCTGGGTTCAGTTTTCTCTGAAATCTGGCAAAGGAATGACAGCACTGTTAGAAATGTAACAACTGCATAATTATATCTCATGAGCTCCCATAGAACTCAGCTTTTGGCAGCAAATGTGATTTGACCACATGACTAGCACTACACTACTATTTGGGCTGAGCTTAAGAACTATAAGAAGACACATAGGGATGACTCTGTATAGAAATGTTGGTAGTGGAAGGAGAAAATTACATGGTATGTGATAATGTCATGGACTTTTTACTTTCTTATCATTTCCACAGATTTGATTAGTAATAATAAATTACATATCTAAAGGAATTTATAGTTCTTCATACAGTACCTAATTTGATACTCATAATTCTGTAAGAGCAGGTATTATTATTACAATTTTATGGATGAGGTGAAACAGTAATTGAAAAAACTAGTAGGGTTAGAATGGAATTTATAGATCATTATGTTCTCAATTTTTTTCCTTTTCCTCTCCTTTTTTTTGGTTGGCCAAGAAATATTTTTTTTTTCCCTAATCACAGTGTTCATGTAGAAACCCATCTTATAAAAAAGATTAAAGTGCTATTTTATGAATTTTTAAGTTCAAATTCATAACATTTTCTATTTGTAAAATCAATGTGAGAACAATGAGACTGACAAATACAAACTTTGAAATTGGTTATTATGATAGTCATATTGTATGTATATTATATTATTATATATTATTAAATATTATATTTTCCACAAAATCCTCCTTTATTTCCTTTATTTATGAATAAATTTTATTTTTTATCCTATTTCCTGTTTATTTCTGTATTACTTTTTTTTGTTTCACCATACTAGAAATAATTGTTATACATCTCAATGAGTTGTAACTGGTTAACATTTTTTTCCTTTTAAAGAGACTGCCTTGTGATTTCACAGTATCCTTAAATTAAAATGATTCCAAAATCTAAAATATGAGCAATTTAAAAATTTCACTTCAAAGTTGGATCACTAAAAATTTCTAACTGCTACTTTAGTCCTTATTGTAAATATAAAAATTGGACAGAAAATATCCCAGTTTATAATCATAATAATTTGATCTTTTAATGAAATAGTAAGTTATCAGTTGCTTACTATCATACAAGACACCATAGTCTCAAAAGTTTTATTATGAGCAAGTTACTCTAAGATCATGAAATAAATAGATACCACTCAAGCCTCCCTTGGCAATTAAAAATACATGCTGGAGCTGCTAGTAAAAAGTGGTCAGTTGAACACATGTTCTTTGTATTACTCCTTCATGGAATTCCACTAAAGTAATAAGTAGAGAATTTTTTAAGAAGAATAAACTCTCAAGGACAAAGAGCATGGGTGAGGAGACAAGAGCTATTAAGAGATATTACCAAATTTTGAGAAGATACTAAAGATTAGTAACTGATATAGCAGAATAAAATACATGAAACTCAACATTTCTGCACAGAAAAAATCAGGGTGATCTACCCCACAGGCTCACCAAAAGGCTATGGTGTAGGAAAAATTGGGTGAACTGGAAAGGGGCAGGAAGCTCAAGGTTGAATCTAGAGGAACTGACTGGACATCAATGTAAGGAGTGGTTAGATACCCAGATACCTCTCCCCCTCCACACAAGCAGTTACAAACATGCCCTAAACACTGCAGCAAACTGTAACTTTGTGTTCTGGAAAAATTGACCTAGTGAGCTCCTGGATTTGAGGACATCAGTCCAGTGGTGGTCAGGGTTTTCATAATGGTAACCAGGATTCTTCTTTGGAAAAACTGAATTGTCCCAGATTAGACCCACAAAAATTGGCATTTCCATGCCTCCATGAAATTGCCAGCCTGTGTTTTTATCACTCTAGAACACAGCTCACTGATAACAAGCTCTGTCCATGTAAATAGACTTTTCCAATTGTCTTCTTTTTTTTTCTCCCTAGGTATTTTATTCTCTTTGGTGCAATTTAAGTGGGATTGCTTTCCTAATTTCTTTCTGCTGCTTCAATGGGTTTCTGTATATTAATTTTGTATCATGTTACTTTACTGAATTCATTTATCCATTCTAGTAGTTTTTTGGTGAAGTCTTTGGGGTTTTCTGTATATATAATCATGTCATCTGCAAATAGTGAAAGTTTTACTTCTTCCCTACCAATTTGGTTGCCTTTTATTTCTTTTTCTTGCCTACTTGCTGTGGCTTGGAATTCGAGTACTATATTGAATACAAGTGGTGAGAGTGAAAATCCTCATCTTGTTCTTGATCTTAGAAGAAAAACTCTCAGTTTTTTCATCATTGAGTATGATGCTAGTACAGGCTTTACCTTCCTGTGACCTGTTCTTTAATATAAATGGCAGCCAAGATCACCATAGGTTATAGGAAAGGCTTCAATCTGAAAGAAAGAGACCAAAATAAGCAAATACTATAAAAGGGACTCAAGAAACAGACAATCCAGGGAGTAGAAGAAAATTTGAAATACACTCACTGATATTGGAGTAGAAAGAAGGTAATATTAATTAATTGAGAAAAAAGCTATAAGCAGAATATTCAGAGAAAAATTAATAGTCATCCAACAGATATATTGGGAAATGATTCTTCTTGGTATATAGAAAACTAGGAAAATTTTTAAAAAGTAATTGCTAACTCCAGCAGGGTAAGAAGAAGGAAGAGGAAGAGGAAAAAGAAGATGAGAAGAAAGTATATTGAAATAGAAAACCAAAAAGATCAGGAGAAAGAGAGCCAGTAGAAGCTACACAAAAACAAAAAGTAGTATACTACTTGACTCAACAGGGAATAAAGTTTGAGTCAAAATAAACTAAACATTTAACAATTTTTTCAACCAAAAATGGTGATGTAACGTTTCAGATGAAGAATGTGGGTTACTGGAGAGAGGATTTTTTCCCATTTTTCATAAAACAAGAAGTCAATAGTAATAATTATGAAATAATTATGAAACAGAAACAATATCAGAAACATGTTTTTAGTGAGTGGAATTTAAGATTGGGAAGAATGAGACAGAACTTACTCAACATTTGTTAGAAGATTTTAGTGCTATCTGTGTTCTTTCTGTCTTCCTTTTTGAACTATAAGCACATGTTGCTTTGATACACACATAAACAGGTAAATAAACAAACTTCCAGATGTAAGGTCCAGTCTGGGACTGGTAGATGAATGCAAAAAGATGAATGAATCTGGGACATTTATGTGCTTATAGAGATTGTGAAATAAAATATTTGAAAAGAAAATATTTGGGAAGTATAGAAAATAGAGTTACTGGAACCCATGAACTGAGTCTGGTGCAATTGGAATCTTCGTGGTTGTTCTATAACAACAGCCTCCTTTTGTCTTATTTGCCATTCTGGTGGTTATTCAGCTGCTTACATACTAAGATGGAGGATTCCAGAATGTTCCATAACCCACTGTCATGCTTACAGACTTACAAATATCATGACAATTCTACATTAAAGCCACATCTTAAGCAAATGTCCTGGTTCTAGTGTATCATCTGCGGGGAAACAGTTTGCACTTGACATGAACCAAGAATCCCCTAAGTATTGGCTCTGTGGACTCAAACATAAAATATGACTGTAGACTCTGGTTAACTGTACTATAAAAGCGTATGTGTTAATAGATGTTATACTATTATAACTGATGAATTTGTCCAATTAGCTGTTGGAAATCAGAACTCTGAGAGAACAAGGCAAAGGATTTCTAAACATTGATATGGGGTTTGGGCGCAACCCTGCTCAGTTAAGTAGGAGACTGGATTAATCACAGAAAGAACGAAGGCATTGGGCATTTGAGAGGAATGTGGTTACTACAAAGTAAGAAGGAAGGAAGCTCAAAACGTGAAGTAGAAGCAGGTAGAATGGAAGGCAATCTTCAACTAGATTCTGATTTCTACTAAAACTTGATCTCAGCAGCGGATTCAAAACTAATTTTTATAAGTCTTATTTTCATATTAAATAAGCAAGTCAAGTATAGTGTTGCAAACCCCAAAATGTGCCCAGCCCAGCATGTGTGTCAAATATCAGATACAAGCGCCATGAGGGGCAAGATACTGCTCCAGGGCCCTCTTCTGAAGCATTATTCATCATTAGGGGTTTCCTGAATTGCAGTAAATTGTGTCATTCCCAGTAGCAAATTGTACATTTTCTTTGAAAGGGGGAGAAGATGACACTAATAATGTGCTATAATTTCTCAAGAAAATGCATTTAAACATTTTGTTGAGAAAACAATTTATGGGTAAATAATAGAAAGAGAATACAAGGGATTTAAAGTAAGGCCAAAAGTTATAAATTATTAAAAATCTATTCTTGATTCTATAAGAAGCAGCACAAAGCTAGCTAAAGTGTTCAGAATGCTCAGATATTCTACATTTTTGCATGTGGACAAAACTGATATGCATTTCCAGATCCCGAAGTTTGATGTCATAATCAAAATTACTGGACCTGAAGTCAGGAGCCCTGTCATAATCTTCCCCTTGCTTTCCGGGAAGCCACCTCTCCATAACCATGGGCATGTCCCTTGGGCCAGACATGCATACCCTCAGCTGGAAGATGTGCTTCTCTTCTGGTGGCAGAGAAAGGAAATGGCTGGACTGTGGAAGACAGTCTGTACTCCTTAGTTAATGAAGAAGATTCAACAAGTACAATTTCATTCCATACCTTGTCTTTCAGGTATTTGTGGTATTTTAAATCCAAAATTAATATTTTGTTACGGTTGGTACAATTGTTAATTTTGACTTTTTGGAAACTCCACCTTTTGACACATTAATGAGATATTTCCACTGTTCCTGCTTCTGGTGTGGCCAAGCCATACAAATATTTCCACCAGAAGTGAAGATGTTTAGCTCACAAAGAAAGCCATTACAGAAGGTTTGTTTTATTAAGTGTACCCATTCTACAGCCAAGAGGACTAATCTTTGATCCATTGCTTCTTAATTGTACTTTTGGAAATGTTGTACAATTTTGAATGCATATGGATCTGTCTTGTGTCCCTATCTGACTTTAGCTTTGGGATAACAGAGATAGTAGGAGACATTACACCTCTTGAATACTCAAACACTTGTTAGCAATAAACTAAATCAAAGATACACTGGTCAAATTCAGATGCTATGTCGTCTACAAAGAAGACTTAGTATTATTGGACAGTATTGAGACTCGGCAAATTTAAAAAGGAAACCTAAATTGCTCAACAGCATCAACTGGGTGCTTTTTCCAGTGGTTATCCTTATAACCCAGTGGAATGACACTTTAAAAAGTGAACATCAGTTCCATTTCCTACTGTCTTTTGTCATATCATTGCATTCCAGGGTTATCTGGGGCCAAGGAGCCCTGTCAGCTACAAAGCCTGTGGAGGTTGAATGCCAGGTGCAAAATGTGGACACACTGTGTTCAGTGGCAGTAAATTGTACCTTTGATGCCAATGAGTTTCCCATACTTTTGACAACAAAAGAGAGGAGAACATGCACAATGTCATTACTACCATATTTCATCAAATCTAAGAAATCAGTGGACATATAACATAAGTTTAAAGCATACAACGTGTTGATTTGATACATTTATATATTGCAGAGATCAGAGATGTCAAAATGTGGAAGGAAAATCCCCTTCAAATTGCTAAACTCCAGTGTTTGAAAAACAATTCTGGCCCATGGCTCTACTCACCATGGATCGGCAATGGTCTTCTTCTAAAGTAAAAATAAACACCAAGACATGTTGGTTTTTTAAGTTGCAAATTCCTTGGGATTACTCCTGTGAATGAGTTTAGCAATGGCTTGAGATACCATTTTAAGATTTCTCTACTGTGACAAATTTCATTTCAGTTTGAAAATGCCTAGTGATTGCACAGTACTATTTGCATGGTGCCCCTTTTAGCTTTTAGGTCACTTATATTTTGTCAATCAGTCCCACAGTGTTATTTATTTATCTATCACTTAATAGCCATGCAGCAGAGAATAATTTCTCTAGCCTAGCATGGTAATTTGTACTATAATTTCACCCCTGCTGCTGTAAACTTGAATTCGGCCACAGCTATGATTGCTAAAATTAAGATTTCTAGGTCACTTTTCAGCCTCTGTGGTTCCTGTCTTTCATCATTTCATCCCACTCCATCTTCTCCTGTTGAAGTATGGTTCATCAAACATATGAGCAATGAAAAAAATGTACCATTTGTTTCTTTCAAAATGTCGTGTGTACTTGGTAGAGCAGATAACATTTAAGTACGTATGTGAACTTGAGTTTTATGGTGCAGTCCTGTGTACCCCGAGGTTAAATTCAGGGAAATGTGAAAGGAAATATTTTTAGAATCACAGTCAGTTTACTTCCCAGAAACTTCCACATTAGGAAAAACCAAATGGATAAAGAGAAAAGAATCAATCTTACTAACTGGGAAGACTAAGTGCATTCCAAGAACAAATGGACATTGTCTGGGGCAGGATGTCTCAATGTCACTTCAGTGGTAGAGTCTTATGAAAAGAGATTTTTTTTTCCTGTTTTCTATTTGTGCACAGGAAATAGTGTTTTAATTGTGCCAAATTATCTAGACTATGGATACTAGTTGGACAAGCAGTGAAGTCTTCTCAAAGCCACTCTAATTAATATTTGAGGTTCTATGAGCTGCAGTGTGAGTTTGTAAAAGAATTCCCCATCAAGATGGGAGCAAAATTCCTGAAATACCAAAGCCTTGTCCCTAATTTTTCTAGACTCTTGTTTTCAATTGTTATTTAGTAGGAACAAAGGCAAGTTCCATTTGTCTCAAATTCTTCAATATTTTCAGTGATAGACCCTGGTTGTTTATTTCTCCTTTTTATGAGGTTTTCTCTTTTGGATCTAGTCTCTGTTTCCACCAGTGTGGGCTTTTAACTGGTTGGAATAATTTTATCATAAATCAGTGTCGTTTCCCAAAGAGACAGAAATCTCATCTCCTTCTTAAAAATCACAGTTGTCATTTTTATGAACTCCTTTGCTATCGGCACACATAAAATGGAATGGATCAAGGTTTTTGGGTGCTTCTGATGCCAAACAGAGAGACTTGGACAACAAAACCCTGCACTGTTGCTTTTTTATAAATTGCAGATGTTGGGTATCTTAATAACTACTGCATGACTTAGAAACAGCCCATGCAAAATAGAGGCTATCCAGTAGAATGAGCTCTGAGTTGGAAATGCAACTTTGACACTTTCTGACTGTGACCTTGGACAATCCATTCACATTTTCTAAGATCTGTTTTCATATCTGAAACATGGGATAAATAATACCCATCTCTTAAATATATCATAAGGAGTAAGTTCTTTATGTATAAAACTCCATGCTCCTGACCGCACATAGTCAGTCTACAAAAAACGTTGATTTCCTTCTCCCTAGGTAAGAAAAAGTGCTTAATAAATTATAAAAAACTTTATATGAATACAAGACGCTTTTGTTAATATGTGTTGCTTCAGGATTCAGATTTTTTTACAAAAAAAGTTTTGGAAAGAGAAAAGAAATTTAATTGCCTTACAATTTGTGGCATAATATAAGTACACAATAAAAGTCATCTTTCTCACCATTTTCCAAACTTTTTGCCACTTAGCAAAAATATGACATGTCAAACAAAGGATTTTCCTACCTCAAAGCAATTTTTTTCCCTTGTTTTGTCTTTCTTTTCTAGCATCAAAAATATCCTTTTGAAGGGTCATCAATATGGTAGAAAAGAAATACCAAATCTAAATCTCCCCTCCCTCCTTAGACAAAAATCAAGATGTATAACTCTGAAATACAAAGTAAAAAATGGAAAAGGTGCTGTGATCCATCCAGTGGTATCTTTAGCCCCATGTGTAACTTCTCAAAGTGGACAGGCACTTCTGTGTTTGCAAATATTGGTCATGTTTTCATTTTCTATTCTTATAGGAATCAGGACAAGTTTGCTGTGATTACCTTATACTCAATCAGTGCAGAGTATCTGTGCTTTCTAGGTAATTTTCTTGGCTCTATCATCACTATTAAAATCACAAATCCAGGATTCACAATTCATATTAATCTTAATATTTTAAATTATTATTTGTAGATCTAGAGAAATAAAAAGTATCGAGGTAGGTTTTCTAGGTAGGTACATCTCTTTTTATTTTCTGCATTTTTGTCTTATTGTAAGATACAGACTTTCAAAACATATTTTAACTTATTTCATTGGCTCGCTGAATGGCTTTTTAAAAATGGTAATAGTAGTTTGGAAGAAGATAATGCAGGTATTCTTTCCTTCACATCATATCTCCCTTTTCCACATAAAGCCCTTGTAACTTCAGCCACTTGCTTTTGGGTGCAGGATTATCTAAATCTGCACTATGTAAAATCACAGATTTTCTCACTATGTAAAATCATAGATTTTTAAAACTGATTTAAATTTAGAAAGTTAGAACAGATATTTTTTCATTAAATATGGCTCACTAATGTCTAGCCATGACAGATAGAAATTTTTATCTATATAAAGTACATAAATACTTATTCTAACAACATATACTTGTAAGTTAAAAAAAATAAAGAGAAAAGAAAAGAAAATTCACTGCCAAGGTGCACCTTTGGTGTGTAAGTTATTTTGCTCTGCCTGATTTTAGTAACACAGTGTGTGATGTCACATAAATTTTAGGCATAACAAAGGTAGGTTAGGATCATATAGAACTAAAAAATATAAGAAATCAAGATATATTATCACTAACTTTGACATATTATTGCTTATTAGAACATCAATGAGGCATGCCAGCTGTTGATTTAAGAAATCTAAGTTGTCATATTAAAATTCTACTCAAAGAAACTTAGGAAACAGTGGGAATGTTTAAAGAAGACTTTCCCTATTAAAGAGTCTTCATAAATCTTACAGATTTTGCAGAATATAAAACATGAACTGGAAAACCCTTGAAAATATATAAAGCCTTTGGGTATAATAATCATATCTCTCAACTAATTGACGTATTTTAGTATATTGTATCCCAGGCTTTCCGCAAAATAAAACACGAGATCGAATACATGTTTTTATTGTATCTGAGATATGTGCAGGTTTTTAAATTTTTTGTATTAATAAACATATGGCCATGAAGCATAATTTTAAAGCAAGCACCCATGAACCTCCCACCTAACCTAAGAAATCTCACCTCCCAGTGCTTGGTGGACTTCATGGGCCCCTCCCTCCACCCACCCTGGCCTCCTTCTCAGAGGTAAACTGCTGAACTGGATTTAGGTTTATTGTCATTTTTCTGCTTTGCTTTAAAATTTCCCTACATATATTTATAAGCCCTTGCCAGTATATTGTTCAGTTTGTTTTTGAATTTAACAAAAATATATGTATTCTTAGCATCTTTTCCACTCAACATTTTGTCTCTAAAATTTTTTGAGGTCAATTAATATGGCTCTAGTTCACTAGTTTTTACTCATCTGTGGTATTTCCTTAAATGGTTATATCACAATTTATTTATCTATCCTTCCATTAATGAGCATTTAGCTACTACACTTTTTTACCACAAACCATGCTGCTATAAAGAGTATTATAATTATATATCGATGCAGGCCTGCAAGCATTTTTCTAGGGTATTTATCTAGGAGTGGATCTGCTACATCATAGAGTGGTTTAGCTTGAATTCCACCAAATCCAGATCTTGAGATGAGGATTTGGATGCATGAGTTTATTTGAGTGGTTATTCCAGGAAGCACAGGAAGGGAATAGAGGAATGAAGCAGGGAAGGAAGGAAGGTCTGTAAGTAATGTATTGATGAGTGGTCACTGCTGTGGGCAACTGGAACACAGTTCCCCTGGGGACTTTCAAGGTTAAACTTGTTAAACTTATTCCTGTTAAACTTACCTCAGAATTGTCCTATCAAGGGGTAAGAAAGCTGGGTTATTTATCCACCACTTCTTGTCCCTTGTTGCTTAGGGTTGGTCTGGAGGGGTTGGGCAATGAACACCTTGGCACTTCCAGCTTGATCCAGGCATAGGCTGAGCAAGCTCCTGGCAGATGCTTTAAAAGCCATCAGCATGGATAGAGCTTGTTTACTTGAGCTGCGGCACACTTCTAGGGTTGGCTGTGGGGGGTAATGGAAGGGCCCTGACAATCTGGACTACATGATGTACATACAAGTTTAACTTTGGGTAACAATAGTAAAGCCGTTGTACCAGTATAAATCCTATCAACAGAGCATTAGGGTTTTCCTTGCCCAACATACCATTGCATTGCCAGAGTTTTAAACTTTTGCCAATCTTGTGAGTATTACACGGTATTTTTTTAAAGATTATGTTTCTGTGATTGCTAATGAGATAGAACATCTTTATATAAACTATTTAAATGTTTATATTCTCTCTCCCCAAAATGCTTTGTATGACCTTCATCCAATTTTAAACATATCTATCTATCTATCATCTATCTATCTATCTATCTATCTATCTATCTATCTATCTAATAACTTGTAGAAATTCTTTATTTTGGATACTAAGCTATAGGTGTAAAGAAGTTTGTAACTTCAACGAAATTGAATTTATAAATCTTTTGTCCTATGGATACTGTTTTTTACATTTTGTTAAAGAAATCCCTTTGAGAATACAGAGATACTAGGGTGCCTGGGTGGCTCAGTCGGTTAAGTGTCTGCCTTCAGCTTAGGTCATGATCTCGGGGTCCTGGGATCAAGCCCTGCATCAGGCTCCCCACCAGGCGGGGAGTCTGTTTCTCCCTCTCTCTCTGCCAGCCCCCCATTCCCACTTGTCCTCTCTCTCTCTCTCACGCTCTCTGTCTCTCTTGCTCAAATAAATAAATAAAATCTTTAAAAAAAAGAATACAAAGATACATTCCTGTATTGGGTTTCAAATTTTTATATGTTTTGTTTTTTATATGTAGATATTTAATCTTCCTGGAATTTAACTCTATGCATGTTGTAAGGAAAGATCAAGTTGTGTTTATCTTCATTTGAATAATTAATTTCCCCAGCACCATTTGTGGAAAGATCTATCCGTTCCCACTCATCTGCAATATCACTTCTGTACTATACACTGAGTTTCCTTATATATGTGGTTCTGTTTTCCCTGCGTAAATATCTCCTTCTTTTAATCACTAAAACTTTGTATATAGTTTTGATATCTGGTTACCTTTTTCTTCTTAAAGAATGTTTTTGCTATTATTGATCCTTTTGCTCCTCTCTATAAACTTTAGATCTGCTTTTGAAGCATAAAACTCTCATTGGGATTTTGACTGCAATTACATTGACTATAGATATCAACTGAGGGCAACTGACATTTTAACGATTTTGAATTCCTCAATAATGGAACAAAGATTATCTCCATTTCTTTATGTCTTATTATCTTTAAGTAAAGTTTTATAATGTTTGCTGTTTTTTTTTTTTTTTTCCTTTTAGATACCCTCTGTCAAGAAGCTTCCTTTCTCTCCTGGTTTTCTAGAAGACTTTCATGAATGGATGTTAACTTTTACCCAATGTCCTTTGCACTTTTTTTTAAGATTTTATTTATTTATTTGACAGAGAGAGAGACAGCAAGAGAGGGAACACAAGCAGGGAGAGTGGGAGAGGGAGAAGCAGACTTCCTGTGGAGCAGGGAGCCCGATGCGGGGCTCGATCCCGGGACCCCGGGATCATGACCTGAACCAAAGGCAGACGCTTAACGACTGAGCCACCCAGGCGCCCCTCCTTTGTGCATTTAAAGTGATAATTATACAGGTTTTCTCTTGTATTCATTAATGTGGTCTTCCGGTATGGAACAACCCTTATGCTATTGTGATAAACATGACTTATTCATGATAGTTTACTTTCCTGGGCAGTAAGTTTATAGTAATGAATAAGGCAGTAAGCAACTTTGTCCTTATTACATTCCAGTGTGAGTCGGGAAGAGAAAATGATAAACAAATGAGCATCTAGATGTATTATATACTATTAGGTACTGGTATTTAGTAAAAAGACATACTTATTAACCACTCTTCCACAAAAACAAGAAGATATCAGCTAACCAACTGAGATCACAAAAAAAAAAACTTGCCCATGTATTTGAACATGAAATTGTACTAGAAATCGTTGCATAGGACATGCCTGGCCTCAGAGACCATGACAAGTGTGGATAACCATAAAGAACATAGAGAAACAACACTGCAAAAGTATACCAACTAAGCAAATAAGAGTAGGAAGGGTTGCCCATTATATACTATAAAGTCGTAGCCAAACTGAATTAGAATTCCTCAAGTTACGTTTTGGCTTCATGTTTCTTTCTTTGGATTTTTTTCTTTATAGTTTACATTATGAGTATTTGTTGCATTAATTTCATGATATCACTGTGGAAAACAAACAAACAAACAAACCCCTAGAGGGAAGTTCTGCAGTCTCTTTCAGAATACCCAGTAACAAGACACGGCTATCCATCAATATTTATAAACAAGTTTATCCACCCAACATTAGCTATGAAATGAGTATCCCCCGGGCTCTTCTGGCTGTGGTAAATAAACCAGCATATCTTTCTGTGCTGTGGCCAGGATTCCAGGACCGCATACAGAGTAAAAGAAAGGGCAGAAGTTCAGCCAGGCAGTGCCACTGAAGAAAATGTGACCAGATGAATGCACAGCACCCACACAGCAGAAAACTGAGGAGATTTCCAGACAGCAATGCAACATGCAGCAGTGGAAATGAGGGGAAGGAAGGGATGGCTAAAATGTGTTTGGCTCGGAAAGAGATACAGCAGAACCATGCAAACCCAAATGGAATTCTATGCACAGCAGCCCATCGCCTCAAAAGGAAGTGAATCTCACAGTATCTTAGTGGGGACGGGCTTCTGCTTCAGGGAACACAGACATGACTCCAAAACCCAGCAGGGAGGGTCTGTGGAAGACAGGTTTTGTCTGGAGGTTTGTTGCGACTTGTTAGAGAGGCTGTTCTGGAAGAAGGGACAGCGAGGCAGCACCAAGTGCCCAGTCACAGCCCATGAGTCTAAGCTCCCAGAGCATCTGAGAGATACTGTGGTTGGTTCTGGTGGCTGGGAATCAGAAAAAAACACATTGGATAGACATGCCTGGCGTCCCCTGGGAACTAGAGCAAGCTGTGTCAGTATTAGAGAGAAGGCAAATCAACATGGGTCAAGAAAGGGCTCCACGTGGGGCAGAGATGCAGGATGAAAGGTGGCTTGCAACTTTTTCAGCTCCTGAAAACCCTGACAGTGTTTCATTGGCTGCGGTGGATATTATTATGTACATCAATTTGAATCAGACCAAACTGGGTTTAAATTCTGCCTTTGCTTTCAATATGGTTTGACCTTTGATGCACTACTTAACCTTCATGAGCCCCAGTCTCCTGATCCGTACAGACCTACATGCTCAGGTTGTTTTGGGAGTATAAAGTGAAGTAATTCACATCAAGTGCATACCTGCTCACCGTAATGCTCAGCCAAAACAGAATAATTTAAAAAAATCAATAAATGGTAGCACATGTTCATCTCAGATGCTGGAGGAGGGAAGAGAATGTGCTCTTCACAGGCACACCATGAGGTGGGCAGGCATCTGTAAAAGAGATGGGGAGATAGTGTGGTGCTTCTGGGAAGGGGTTTCTGGATCTGGGATCCAAGGTAAGCCATGTGGAGCACTGAACCAAACCAACCATTTACCTTACCCTAGACCTCAATTTCTTAGCAGAAGGTGAGGCCTAAGAGAAGTAAGTGCATTTAGATTGGGAAAAACTGTCAAAGATCACCTCATCCACTCTCTAACTCGTCAGCCCAGATGCAGGGACTTTTTTTCTCCACAATTTGGGTATCTCTAGTGAAAAGGAGTTCATAACCTTATTACACAGCCATTTCCTATTGATGTCTATCTTTAATTATCAGAAAATTCTTCTTTAGATGAGCTGAATCCACCTTCTTGTTACTTAGTTCAGCCTGGAGCAATGCAAAATAAATATCTTCCTCCTTCTTCACATGTGCCCAAGTGTACAAGGCTCTGTCCACGAGTGTCAGTGATTGTGAAGAACTGGCTTACAATAAAAAGGAAACCTTGGGGGATACTCTTATTACTAGAACTCTTGAAATTGATTTATAGGGGACCTTTAATGAGAGCAGGAATGAAATTGAACTTGACTTAATTCAGAGTAGTGAATTATTATTAAGTGGCCAGAAGGGGTGCAAAATACTTTCAAGAATCAAGAAAATATGTAAACCCTGCCCTTAAGGAGCTTAAAATCTAATTAATTTAGCCATGCTAATGATAGCAGAAGAAAGTCTGGATGAGCAAAGAACACAGTTCAGATATGAAGAAGAAGACGAAGAAGAAGAAGAAGAAAAGAGGACTCCCTGAAAGTCTCCATTTATTAAAGTTAAAAGGTAAAATTTTAAATTTATGCGATTTATTATTTCATTATAAAAATAATTTATGGTCACTGCAGAAAAAATGAGAAAATTAGCAAAAGGAGAAAACTACAGAACCATATAACTCCACTACCCAGATATATAATCAAGGTTAATTTTGTTGACGTAAGCCAAGGGAATCTTTTCTATAGATCCATGTAGATTTCTATTTGGAATTATACTGTGTATACTATCTCATAAACTTTCCCTTCTCCATATTTATTATGAGTATTTTTGTTAATAAATATTCAATCACAATGTGTTTAATGGCTAATTAGTATTTCATTAAAAGACTGCATCATCTTTTATTTAACAAATTGCTGATAGTTAACATTTTGGTTATTTCCAAATTTGGATAATGTAAATAGCACTCCGGCAGCTAAATCTTTGCATACACTTAATTATTTTCTTGAGATACATTTCTGAATATGGCATTGCTGGGTCTAAGCATATGCACATATTCAAGCCTTTTTATAAATACTGCCACACTGAATATTCCAGAAATATTGCATTATAACAGGATAATAGTGGTAATTTCTCTATCATTTACCTATAATGTGAGTGTTGTCATTTTTTAACATCTGCCAATTTAACAGGTGACAAATCATATATCATTGTTTTAACTGGATTTCTTTGATTACTAAAATGTAAAAGGTCTTTAAAAATGGCTATTTGGCCGTCACTCTCCTTCCTCGTGAAATGCCTACTTTTATACAGGGTATTAATTTTTTCATTCAACACATATTTTCTGAGCATTGCTTATGTACCACAAACTATCCTAGGTATTGGGAATATGTTGACAGACAGACAGACAGATGGACAAAAATCCCTGCCCTCCTCAAGCTTACATTCTAGCGTGAGTCTATATTCTACGAAGCTTAAGGTGGAAAGTATATTGACCATTTTATCATATTGTGCAACTGTTTTTCATCCTTAGTTTGTCATCTGGAAGCAGATGTGTGTATTTAGGGGAAAGGAGTAAGTGGAGCCAGAGTGTGATAGAATATCAGAGGTGGACCAGATCTCTGCAGTATAATCCCCTCATTTTATGCATGAGGATCCAGAGGAGGCCCACAAAAAGGAAAAGACTTGCCCAGGTTCACGACAGCCTAGTGACCAGGAGCCATCCCAGATTCCAGGCCAGTATCTAGTTCAGATTACTGAAAACAAAATCCTCTTTAATTCACTACCTTTATTTCACTTGTCAATTCTGCCTTATACAAATAATAGTTAACATGTACTGGGGGTTTTCTATGTGCCAAGCATTGCGCTCAGCACTTTGTATGCCTAAATTACTGAAACTCCCCCTGGGAGACAGGCCAACAGATGGGCAAACCAGGGCTTAGAATACATAAATAACCCAAGTCTTAATAACTAGTACTTGGCAAACCCTGACTGAAATCCAAGTCGGTCAATCTCCAGAGGTCACCACGATCCTTCGCCCATCTCCGGTATGGTCCTAGGGAATCTGTTGGTGTGAGAAATGTACAGGGAAAGGAGAGATTGAAGAACAAAGAAAAGCAAAAGGGTCACATTCTGAAATACTGCAGATGGTGGCCACTGTTGTGGCATGAGCTGTCCTGGGGAAAGAGCAGGTGGAGATTCAGCCTTGCAATAATACTGCGCCTACAGATTGGGGTGAGTCTTTAGGGACCTCGGCTTGTGCATTTCATTATTTTCCTCCTCTGCTCACCTTTGGGCTGCCCAGTGCCTCCAGCTGCTTCCCCATCTCTTCTCACCCATTCCTGATTCCTCTGTCCTATTAAAATCTAAAGGCTATGACAACAAAGTAAGAGTTATTCCCCCAAACTGCATGTGACATTTTCATTTGTAAACAAGTCAGGATCTCAGACTATGGGGATTAAACATTAATTGCAATTCCAGTCATCCACTTTCTTTCATGATAAGAGACTTACAGTTTCTTTGTTTCTTTGTCTCCTGCCTCCCTTTTTCTCTCCCCTTTTCTCCCCCCCCTTCATTACTCCCTTCCTTCTCCTCTCCACCCCCCAAACCGTTCCTTGCTCCTCCCCTCTCTTTTTGAAGTGGAGCATGTCATTGGACCCAGTTATCCCAGCACCTGGGCAGGTCTACTTTGAGGACTATTCCTTTTGCCAGAATTTTGACGTTACTTCAAAGTACATGTCCAAAATATGACAAGGATAAGATCAGGAGAGTGGGACAGACCTTGGGCATTAGAGATTCTTCTATTCCTTTCTCAAGATGGGGAAGAGCCTCTCTACCAGCCTTTTCCACTCATGCCTCTTCTCATGCAAGAGCTCTTTCTGCCCCCTCGGCCACCCAGCCCTTCCACCTTGGGGTGCCACCTCAAATGGGAGAAACCAGAGCAGGTGGGAGATGGTCAGTGTGATATACAGAAAGAGTGGCTCATCCTCTACAGCCAAGTGTCAGCCAGAGTCTGCAGTCAGGATGTTCTGCTGGAAGGCAGTAGGATCCCAAAGTCCTCAACTCAGAGGTATGGAACCTGCAATTAACACTGACTTCCTTTGTAGTCAAAAGTACAAAGGACCTGTTGGGTAATAGAAAAGTATAGATTGGTGGAGAGTATGCAGATTTGTTAGTCTTTCCACAGTGTTATAAAAAGCTAGTATTTCTTAGGCGGCTGCCTTCGGCTCAGGTCATGATCCTGGAGTCTCGGGACCGAGTCCCGCATCGGGCTCCCTGTTCAGCAGAGAGTCTGCTTCTCCCTCTGACCCTCTTCCCTCTCGTGCTCTCTCTCGCTCATTCTCTCTCTCTCAAATAAATAAATAAAATCTTTAAAAAAAAAGCTAGTATTTCTTTAGACCTAATTATTGGTGTTATTTTATTCATGGTGCATAAAGGAATTTTGGAACCTATGAAAACCTAATGCTGATAAATATTTTAGTGCATTTTCATCACTATGAAGAAGCATTTATTAAGTGCTTAACTATCTGTGGTGCTTTCTCAGGTCTTATGTGTGAGGGGAGTCAAACATACAACCTGGATGCTCAAAAATCAAAAATGTTGAAACAAACTGACTTAAAGGACATTCAAGCAGCAGAGTAAGTGTGTACAGAAGCAAGGGTAAATGATCTCAAGCACAAATGTAACTGGCATGCAATGAAGCAGGAAGGAGCTAAATGATGTAAAAGTGCTGAAAACAACATTTTGTCCAGAAAGGCAGCAGTTTTATGGTTGAGGCAGCTTTTGCCTATTGAGTTCAACCATTTTGTTTCTTGAGAAAAGAGGGACAGTTTTGTGTTTTTCTGAGTCATCAGAAAAAAAAGAGTATCGTCTGTTCTTGGAGGATAGTGTTTCAGGGGACAATTATCAAAGGAATTATAAGCAGCTGTCTACCTTCTCTCAAAGTACCAGACAATCTTGTCATCGGTTCCTGATAGCTGGGGCAAATCAGAGAAAGTGGCTGTGCTATTTGAGTCCATAATGTGTAGCTCATAGGATGGAAAGGACCAGAAGGAAGATGTGACCAGAGAAGTTCATCAAATGAATTGATATAAAGGTAGTGGTAGAATTTGTAGGAGAGAAGGCAAGCTGAGACTCATCTTCTGCTGGCCAAGTAACTAATACAATATATGTGCTTGAGACATAAAAATGAAGAAGAAAAGAAGAGGTAAGACCAAGAAGTTGCAGTGAACATAAGGCAACTCAACACATATAAAAACAAGCATGTGGGACAAGCCATACACTAGGAGAAGATATTCTCCAGCACAGATTGTTAAGGATTTGTGACCCAAATATATAAAGAAGTCCTTTAAAAAACACTAATAAAAGATAACCTAATACAAAAATAGGCAAATGGTATGAATAGGCATTTCACAGAAAAAGAAATCACCTTTTACAATAGAAAATAAAATTAAGAAGTTTTAAAAATACGGGCTCAGTTGGTTAAGTGACTGCCTTCGGCTCAGGTCATGATCCTGGAGTCCCAGGATCAAGTCCCGCATTGGGCTCCCTGCTCGGCAGGGAGTCTGCTTCTCCCTCTGACCTTCCCCCCCCTCTCATGTACTCTCTCCCTCTCATTCTCTCTCTCAAATAAATAAATAAAATAAAAAATAAAAATAAAAAAATAAAAATACCAAGTGTCAGCAAGGATATAGAGCAGTTAGAATGCTTACACTCAGCTGCTGTGATCATACATCAGTAGAGCCATTTAGAAAGCAATTTGATATATCTTTTAAAGTTATGGAAATGCATACTCTCTGACCTAGCAATTTCATTCCTAGGTATATAACCTAGAAAATTACTTGCCCATGTGACTCAAATAGATAGTTATAAGAATGTTCTAGAAGCATTGGTCTTCCTAGCAAAAATTGGGGTGAAAATATCGGCAAGAAAATGAGAATATAAAATTGTGAAATATGCATGCAATGGAATATTAAACAGGAGTGAAAAATCAAAGAATGATTGCTGTATGCAACAAACTGCATGAATCTTGGAAACATAATATTGAGTGAAATAAGGCAAATTGCCTAAGTTTCCATACTGTGTGGGACTATTCTTTTTTATTAACATATAATGTATTATTTGTTTCAGGGGTACAGGTCTGTGATTCATCAGTCTTACACAATTCACAACACTCACCATAGTACTTACCCTCCCCAATGTCCATCACCCAGTGTGTGGGACTACTTTTTAAAAGCTCAAAATCCAACAATGGACAGATACATTGTAAAATAATTTTTTAAAAAAATACATGGGACTATCCTGAAGCTTTTGAATAGTGGTCCTCCACTATAGGTTTCAGAGAGCTACAGACTGAGATTTAAAGCTAATACAAATATGTCATCAAGTCTTTTTACTCCTTTGAACATCAGTTTGTCATAACATAGCATAACGTAACATAGTAACATAACATAACTCAATAGTTTTAATATAGTTATTAACTAATGATAATTATTAACCCAATTTAGAAGTGACCAAATTGAATCATACCTGAATATACAAAATGTAGTGGTCGACTGAGGTCATTTACTGGGTGGAAAACTCCAAAATATTTTTCCTGTAGTACTATCTTCGTTCTCAATCTTTTGTTTACAGGACATCAATTTAAAGCACTCCCTTCAGGATTAAAGTAGTGACATTGAAACCAGGCTGGATCAAAAGACCACCTGGTCACAACTCTGGAACCAAGGCCTGGGACCGTTGCTGAATCTGTGAGTTCTGCAGTTTCACAGCCAGTATCCAAATGGTGAATTTATGATTTATGTCTTGCCAGGTAATTCATAATTATACAAGCAAAGAAGAAAGTTCAATATAATATAATACACATTGATTTTTTTGGGCTACGCTATAAAAGCTTGATGTTAATATATAGGAAAGAAATTCTTAATGTTCCCCAAACATTTTGTTGTTCTAATAAATGATTCTTAATGTTTTGAAATCACCTGATTGTTCTTATAGGTCTTGGAGAGTTTCAAACCCATTTTTATTACGAATCATGATTCAGGCTCCTGGTAGACAGCTTTGTGAACATAATGACCTCTCTATAAATATTACTGCTGAGTCAAAACTAAGTGGAACAAGTGAATAGATTTGTGGTTTTCTCCATAAGGACTTAGAAACCCCCAGGTTTTATCTCAGTCTAATTATAGATTTTGACTTTTTCAAGGTACTAATCAAAGCTTTGCCCCTACACAGATCTAATGGAGCCATGTTTCAAAGGCCACAGAAATGGGCAGGTCATTTAAAGGACCATGGAATTAATGAGTGTAAATCCATGTATCTTTGCAGGCAAGAAGATATTTTCTATCTTATGAGGACCTGAAGCAATGAGGTGCCTCAGATATAATAAAAGCCTGATGCAGAGAGGATTTGAATTCCAGCTGGTCTCTGTAAATATGTTGATAACAAAAGTCTCAGGTGAAGAACCCAAAGAAAGAGAACAGTAACTACTTTGCAGTGACAAAAAAAAAAAAATAATTATTAGGATTATTCTGAAAATAAAGGAATCCTGGGACCCTAAAAAGCTGTTCTTTCTAATTTGTAACACAGCTGAGTATATGACAGAAAAGCAGGTGTTCAGGCCCATACCATGACCCCAAGCTATCCTGACACACAAGGTATGAAGACGATGGGGGAACATTGGTTATGAGTTATGGTTTTGGCCTGGGTGTGAATTCTGATTCTATCTAATTGACTTTGAGGAACTTGCTTTAATTCCTATGGCTCAGTTTCCTTATCTGTAATTACTTCACAGGATTTTCAGAGTAGAGAAGATATTAAGATTATATAAGATCATGTGTATACCAAAATGAGATATCACCTCACATCTGTTAAAATGTGTACTCTCAAAAAGACAAGACATAACAATTGCTGGCAAGAATGTGGGGAGAAGAGAACTCTTGTACCTTGCTGTTAGGAACATAAACTGGTATAACCACTATGGAAAATAGTATGAAGTTTCCTCAAGAAATTAAAAATAGAAAGTTATATGATATAGCCATCCCACTTCTGGGTATATATCCAAAAGGAATGAAACCATTATGTTGAAGAGATATCTGTACACCTCTGCTCCTAGCAGCATTATTCACAATACCAATGCATGGAAACAACCTGAGTGTTCACTGATGGATGAGTGGACAAGGAAAATGTGGCACATATGTCAATGGAATATTATTCAGCCTTTAAAAAGAAGGAAATCCTGTCATTTGCAACAACATGAATGGTTCTAGAGGGCATTTTGCTAGGTGAAATAGCCAGACAGAAAGACAATACCACAGAGTAGCATTTATATTGGGAATCTAAAAAAAAAAAAAGGAAAAATCTGGACTCAGTAAAAAAATATGTGAGTTAATGAATATGTCAGTTAACTCAATGGGGGAATCCTTTTAAAATGTGTGCATATATCAAATCCTCATGTTGTATACTTCAAATGCCTTATAATTTTATTTGTTAATTATAACTCAATGAAGTTGAAAAATTAGTTGATTTTTTAAAAAAGATCATGTATATAAAATGTAGCGCTTGGCCTGTTAAATGCTCAAAAAAAGGGGGGCAATCTGTTGTAACTAAAGAAACAGAGTTAAGCTTAAAAAGACTCACTTTCTTGATGTACTTTCCCTCCTCAAAAGTAGTATTTAGCTTCTTTTAGGTGGATTGTGCAGTTTCTTTGACATTCTTTGAATGTCACAGGATTAATATCTATATTGTGAGTTTTTGCTAATTTTCTTACTTTCAGTTTCTGTTATTACCTCTTTGCTAGGTTTGGCTCCATCTCACTATCTTTTCTTTTAACAGAATTGAAATCAACTACCAGAAATCATCTTGTGGTCACCACTGAGATTATATAGCTGTGGCCAATCACTTGTCACTTTCTGATAATTAAATACCTGATCAAGAATGGCATCTCCCACCTGCCCACTTTCTTGATAGTCACCTTTGAAAATGAGCCACCATAATGTTGTTTTAGACTATCATTTATCCAGCATTTTTCCTCAAAGATACAAACCCATAGGTCAGTTTATGTTAACTGTGGTAGATATCAATACCAATAATTTTTCATCCTAATAATTAGCTCTGCTTTCCTTCAGGCAGAAAGACTATCTTTTGGAGAATCTTTTGGGCAATCTTTCAGATGATAAGTAAGCAAAGTTGTAAAAAAAATTAAATATATATCCTCAGAAATCTATGGGGGAAAAATGGCCCTAAGAAAGAACTCTGTGTCTTCAACAGAGGTAAAGAGAATGGAGCTACATATTTCTAACACAAATCCTCCAAATCATCTCTCATCTTCCATAATTCATAGACTTGCTCTTTAACATCAGATTTGTGGTCGTGCACAAAGGTCAGAGCTAAAGAGTACAAAATGTGTAAATCTGAGGGCGGAAATTCTTTTGCCCCATTACTTATTTATCAAACAGGTTGATGTCAGAGAGAAAGCTTGAGTGGTGTTTTGCCTTTCTTCCTCCCATGCAGATAATCACCCTTGTGTCCTACCTTGTTAACCTTCCCTGTTTATTTCTATTTCCCTGCAATTTCTTATAATAGTGGCCAGTTAATCACAAATACATTAAAAGATTTCTTTTTAATCTAGCAGTCTTCACTGTTTTGTGGTATCTATGCAAACAGTTACCCCACTGCTAAAGAGTGTCCAATTACGCTCACTGCGGGGAGAAAACCAAGGGGTCAGCAATTGACTTTGCTTTTGTCTAAGGTATCAAATGTGAAAACAAATTAGGTATCTAAAAATAAAAACTAAAATTAAGACTAAAAAAATGGAGCTTTGACTTTTCTCATCACAGACTCATTTATACTTAATGACACAGACCGACTGGATAGGTAATGGTTATAATCTCTCCTGAAATGGATTTTAAAAATGGCTGATCCATCCCTCCTTTGAGGACAGGCAAATGGGCACCAACACAATAGAGAAATAAGAGCCTGTTTATGCAGTTATACATTAATTTGTTTGTAATATTGGCTGGAAGGCCAGAGAGAGATGTGCTAGCCAGTGTTACTTAAATGTGTCGGCATATAAATTCATTGTACATTATTTTGCTCACAGAGCTCTCTCTGCCAGATCAAACACATGAAACATCAGAAAAACAACACCAGAATTTTCTTTCCAAAAACTCAACCCACTTTGCTTTAATCAGGAAGAGACCATTTTAGTAATACAATTTATAGAACGCTTCTCTTTGCTTGGATGTACACGCTTCCTCTTTCTGTTTACAGACGCTCCCTCAAGTTGCAGACAATTTTATTAATACCTCTTCCCAGATGAATATTTCCTACCTATCCCTCTCCCCACACCTGTTCCTTTCTTCCTCTGACTCTCCTCCAGCTCACCACCAGCAGTACAGGAACTAGTTCTGGAGGGATTGTAGCGCCACCTGAAGGCTGGCACACAAAACTATCTTAACCATTGTCTTCTCTACCATCTGCTTCTTTTCTTCTCAAAGGTTCTTTTTATGCACATATTTTAGCATCTTTTCTAAACTTTTTCTTATTCAAAGTTATTGTCCTTCCCACCCCCAATTCAGAGCCAGGGGAAATTTTAACAATCACAAGAAATAAAACAATTGTACTCATGAAGCACTTCTTTTTCTTGGAGAGGCTCTAAGTTATTTAAATTGACTTTGTATTTATTAAGTGCTAGATCTTCTGGTATTTTAAATATATTAAATTACTCATTCAAACAAAATAAACTAAATGAGAAATTTATATAATTCATCTAATCCTCCTCCCAAACTTTACATATGGCTTGATAGTCCATTTGAATTTATTATAAACTTTTGGGGGAAACGAAAGATAAGCAAGATAATTTATGAAGGAAAACCAAATCATAATACGATTTTATCTCTCTCTTTCTCTCTCTCTCTCACACACACACAGAGAGAGAGGGAAAGAAATGCCTACTGTAGTGATATCATTTGAAAGACAACTGTCTTCTGTCTTAAAAATAAATAGGTTAATAGACTTCTTCACAGGAGTGAGTCAGCTTTGCTGGTTTGTCCTTTTTTATTCCTCAGATCCAGCACCACAGGATTCAAATCTCTGTTGACAAGTGTTTGTAAATGAATCACAAATGCAGCATATATGTGGAATCAGCACACCAAGCAAGCAGGAGCTCTAGTTTCACTACAGCAATTATGTACGACAAAAGGGACTCTTCCTGCCTCTACCAAACACCACACATTCATAGGTACCACACAACTAGTCAGCTCTTCCCCCATTCACATGGAAACATGGGGCTTGGCCAGAGTATCCTTTGTGTGTTGGCTTTAAAACTCCTGTAAAAATCCTATGCAAGTAAAATGATACCAGATCTTACCAACTCTTCCACATGATGTCATTATTTTCTTTTAAAAATATTTGTATACATTTTATCTATAAACCGCTATCCTAAGAATTACAAATCTGTAAAGCTTCCATTAGGCAAAAGCATACCCCTTTATGAAATGGCCTTTCCCTGAGCTAAAAATGAGAGAAAAATCTAAAAATTACTTTTGAGGAGAGACAAGTCTCAAGTTTTTTGCTTCAGGGACAGGTTAGTTTGAAACTGGATCAACACTATGAGCCACTCGCTATTATTTACATTTCGTCAGGTTTGGGGGTAAGGCCAGTATATGGATAAAGGGGAAAGTCAGGAACACTCCTTGGATATGGGAGTTTTTTATTACTACTGAATATTGTGGTAGACCAGAACTCTCCTCAGCAGAAAGTACTTTCAAGGTGATCCATACCTGTTTTCTGTAAGGGTAAGAGGAAAAAAGTCCTCATCTTAAGACACATCCCCATGGTTCTACCAGAAACAAAGGATCTTGAATTAGAGGAAGAAGTGAAGAATCTGAGTGCACAGGAGTTGAAGTTCTCCTTTCAGACAAAGGCAGCCCTTAGGACAAGCTTCTTATGGGGATTACTCTGCCCTGTGCTCTATTTGGAAAAGCCACTGGTAATTTGATGAATATTCACTTTTGTTCTTGGGACTTTATCCTTCTTGAAATGTGAGAAAGCAGTTTATCTAGTTCTGATATTTAGATTTCTCCTTTCAGCTGTTTTTTCTCTACAATCTATTCCTTGTGAATAACACAGTTGTATCTGTTTGGGTTTTCATTGGTAGTCTCCAGCCTTGCTGTTCTTGCTGACTCTTTACAAAATCTGGCCTTTTCTAAAGATGATTCTAGAACATTATATCTCTTTTAACATGGTTAAGCTTTTAAGGAACAATGTGTTTCCTTCCAATTAGTCTAAGTTGTATAGCAAGCTTTTTTTTTTTTCCACTTTCTCTATATAATTGGTTTTAACGGAGTAAAAGTTTCTGCTCCAAAAAAGAAAGAGATCAATACAATTTCCAGTAATTGCTCCTCATGCTATCATTTCCCAAGAAAATGCACAGATATGAGGACTAGGACTCTTGATTTCAGGACATGCAATCACAGCCTTGTATAGTTTGTCTAGGAGATGCTGAACACAATGCTGGGACAGTCCACAGGCTCCTCGGCCCTAAAATCTGCCACAGAGCTACCTTGGGACACACCATCGCCACCTGATCTGCCACAAACCCCCAAAACACCCCAGCAGTTCTCTGAGAAACCAACCTGCATGTCTATATGTCTTCCTTCGTGAAGTATCTGAGTCTTTTCCTTCTTTTTCTTTAACTTTTAAATTTTTCAATAATTTCAAATGCATAAAAACGTTGTGAGGATAGCCATAAAACTCCCATATATAACCTTTACCCAGATTCAACAATCCTGTATGTGTTGTCTCCTTTTCCTTTCCCTCTCTCCCTCCCCCTTTCATTCCCTCTCCATTTGAAATCGGAAATATCAGGATGCCCTGCACCCAATACTTTAACCCTGATTTTTTTTTTAAGATTTTATTTATTTATTTATTTATTTATTTATTTATTATTTATTTATTTATTTTCTTTTTTTGACAGAGAGAGACACAGTGAGAGAGGGAGTACAAGCAGGGGGAGCGGGAGAGGGAGAACAGGTTTTCCACGGAGAAGGGAGCCCGATGCGGGGCTCGATCCCAGGACCCTGGGATCATGACCTGAGCCGAAGGCAAACAACGACTGAGCCACCCAAGCGCCCCTAACCCTGACTTCTTAAGATAAAGGATAGTCTCTTGTGTACAAATGTATAATTATCAAAATCAAGACATTTATTTAATACTGGTACAATACATTTTCTAACCTAGAGTATAAATGAATATTTAAACTTGTCAGTCATACCAGCAATGCCTTTTAGGGGTCTACATATGTCTATATATACATATGTATGCATATATGTGTGTGTGTATATGTTACATATTATATATACACACACTTCCCAGTCCAGGATCTAATTGAGGAGCATGTACTGTACTTAGTTACCACGTGTCTAAAGCCTCCTTATTAGGAACCGTTCTTCAGCCTCTGTCTTGACGTTAATACTTTAAAGACCACCATCCAGATATCGTATGGAACATAACTCAATTCATGTTTGTCTGGTATTTCCTCATTATTAGATTTTGACTACGTATTTTTGTGGTCAAGAATACCACTGAAGTGTTGTGCCCTTCTCAGCGAATAACACGAGACATGTGATGTCCACTTGTCCTGATATTACTGACAGTTACTTAAATTGCTTGGTTAAAGTGGAAACTGATGGGTCTCTACCCGGTTAAAGGTGCTGTTTTCCTTTGGTAATAATAAATAATTTGTGGAGAGATATCTTGAAACTACATAAATATCCTGTTCCTCATAGAAACTTCACTTCATAGTTTTAGCATGAATGAATGTTTTTCTAAATCTATCGTTCCTTTGATACTTATAGATTGGCATTCTGCTGTAAGGCAGAGATTTCTTGTGTCCTATTTGTTTGCTTGTTTGTTCACTTATTATTTTTGTCACAATGGACTTGTGAATTTTTTTATTCAGTAGATGACAATCCATTGCTGTCATTATTTTATCTAGATTCTTCATTTGTCCCAGATTGTCAATTCCTTGAGCCTCTCCTTAACTTTGTAGCACAAAAGATGTTCCAGAAATGTCATATGCTTTCAAACCTGCTCCATCCCTGGAAGCAGCCTTTCATTCAAGGAGCCCTCATACCTTTTAGAAGACAATAGTTATTTAGAAACCAAGACCTCAGCATTAGGTATGCTCATTGCCATGGGTGACCCATTGCTTCCAGTTCCTCTCATTAGAAAGATTTAGGAATTTAGGAAATTTACACACACATACATACACCTACTTATATTTATCTCTTTAAGATCATGGGTTCATACTGATACCTTCAATTCCAAGTCAACACCACTGGATACACTCTATATTTTCATATTTACAACTCTGTACTTCAATACTGAAAAACTGTTATTATTTCTTAATATATGCACTCATTTGTTAAAGTCTAGAAAATACAAAAAGTAGTTGGAATTGCTAACCCATAATACAATAAATGATAAAAAATATACTTATTAACAAGAATATCTTTTTTTACAGTTCTTTTTAAAGGTAATATAAAGATATACATACAGCAAAATGCATACATTTGAGAAGCATAATTCATTGGTTTTCCTATATGTGTGTACCTGTGTAAATAATACAGAAAATATCCATATCCTCATAATTTGACTCATATCCCTTCCCAACCAAGCTACCCACTCAGACCACTTTTTTACTTTTTTTCAACTACGTATTGATTTTGCTGGTTTGTGTTAATGTAATTGGAATCACACAGTATGTACTTATTTTTTGTCTGCCTTCTTTTGCTCAGCATGATATTTTTGAAAATCATCTATGTTATTTTGCATATCTGTAGTTTTTTCCTTTTTATTAATAATCAGCAGCCTTTTCTATGAATAAACCGCTAATTCTTTATCTGTCCATCTGTTGATAGGCTTTGGAAATTTCACCATTATGAAGAAAGGATCTATGAATATTCTTGAACAAGAATTTTTATGGACGTGTATTTTTTATTTCTTTTGAGAAAATACCTACAAGTAGAATTGCTGGGTCAGAGTGCACAGGCATTTCTCTCTTTGCAGGAACTGTCAAAACGTTTTCCAAAATAGTTGCACCATTGTAACTTTTGTAGCAAAGTTACAACTCTACATCCTTGCCAACATGTCGTATTTTAATTTTAGCCATTCTAAGGAGTTTCTAGTGGTATCTGGTGTGGTTTCAATTAGCATTTCTCTGAAAACTAATAATTTTGATCACAGTTTTATATGATTACTAAACATTTGTATATCTCCTTGAAGTGGCTGTTTAAATCTTTTGCCCATTTTTAATGTTTTTGTCTTTTTAATATTGAGCAATTAAGGTTTTTTCTATTTTCGGGATATAGGTCCTTTTAAGGATATATGCTCTGCAAATTTAGTCACCATCAAATGTTAGCTATGGTCTTGTCTATTTATTTGCCTTACAGTGCCTTGTGATGAGCAAAGTTTTTAATGTAACGAACACTCATTTATTATTTTTTCTTTTATGGATGTTTTTTCTATGAACTAATTGCATGTTCCTAGCTTACAAACAAATTGTCTAATGTTTTACTTTAGAAGCTCCTACATTCTTGAGTTTATCTAGAATTAATTTTTGTCTATGGAATGAGGTAGCAGTCAAAGTTTATTTGCATATCGGTATCTAGTTTGCCCAGCATCATTTGTGGAAAAGACCATCTTTTCTCTGTTAAATTACCTTTGCACCTTGATCAAAAATTAATTATTCCTCATTAGCAAAAAGTAAATGTTCCACGCTGTCTACTTTTAGACCCTATTCTGATCAGGTAATCAATTTATCTATCCACACACCACAATCACACTATCTAGATTACTGTAACTTTAGAGCAAGTCTTGAAATTAAGTAGTATAAATTGTAGAACCTTGCTATTCTTATCCACATAGTTTGACTCTTCTTTTTTCTTAATTTTATTATGTTATGTTAATCACCTTATATTACATCATTAGTTTTTGATGTGGTGTTCCATGATTCACTGTGTATAACACCCAGTGCTCCATTCAGTACGTGCCCTCTTTAATATCCATCACCAGGCTAACCCATCCCCCTACCCCCCCCCCCTCCAGAACCCTCAGTTTGTTTCTCAGAGTCCATCGTCTCTCACGGTTCGACTCCCCCTTGGATTCCCCCCCTTCATTTTTCCCTTCCTACTATCTTCTTCTTCTTTTTTTTTTTTAACATACAATGTATTATTTGTTTCAGAGGTACAGATCTGTGATTCAACAGTCTTATAAAATTCAGAGTGTTCACCATAACACATACCCTCCCCAATGTCTATCACCCAGCCACCCCATCCCTCCCAGCCCCCATCACTCCACCAACCCTCAGTTTGTTTCCTGAGATTAAGAATTCCTCGTATCAGTGAGGTCATATGACACATGTCTTTCTCTGATTGACTTATTTTGCCCAGCATAATACCCTCCAGTTCCATCCATGTTGTTGCAAATGGCAAGATTTCATTCCTTTTGATTGCTGCATAATATTCCATTGTATATATATACCACCATTTCTTCATCCACTCATCTGTCGATGGACATCTTGGCTCTTTCCATAGTTTGGCTATTGTGGACATTGCTGCTATAAATATTGGGGTGCACATACCCCTTTGGATCCCTACATTTGTACCGTTGGAGTAAATACCCAGGAGTGCAATTGCTGGGTCATATGGTAGCTCTATTTTCAACTTTTTGAGAAACCTCCATACTGTGTTCCAGAGTGGCTGCACCAGCTTGCATTCCCCCCAACAGTGTAGGAGAGTTCCCCTTTCTCCGCATCCCCGCCAACATCTGTCGTTTCCTGACTGGTTAATTTTAGCCATTCTGACTGGTGTGAGATGGTATCTCACTGAGGTTTTGATTTGGATTTCCCTGATGTCGAGCGATGTTGAACACTTTTTCATGTGTCTGTTGGCCATTTGAATGTCTTCTTTGCAGAAATGTCTGTTCGTGTCTTCTGCCCATTTCTTGACAGGATCATTTGTTCTTTGGGTGTTGAGTTTGATAAGTTCTTTATAGATTTTGGATACTAGCCCTTTATCTGATATGTCATTTGCAAATATCTTCTCCCATTCTGTCAGTTGTCTTTTGGTTTTGTTGACTGTTTCTTTTGCTGTGCAAAAGCTTTTTACCTTGATGAAGTCCCGATAGTTCATTTTTGCCCTTGCTTCCCTGGCCTTTGGTGATGTCTCTAGGAAGAAGTTGCTGCAGCTGAGGTCGAAGAGGTTGCTGCCTGTGTTCTCCTTTAGGATTTTGGTGGACTCCTGTCTCACATTTAGGTCTTTCAACCATTTGGAGTCTATTTTTGTATGTGGTGTAAGGAAATGGTCCAGTTTCATTCTTCTGCATGTGGCTGTCCAATTTTCCCAACACCATTTGTTGAAGAGACTGTCTTTTTTCCACTGGACATTCATTCCTGCTTTGTCGAAGGTTAGTTGACCATAGCGTCAATTGAGGGTCCATTTCTGGGCTCTCTATTCTGTTCCATTGATCTATGTGTCTGTTTTTGTGCCAGTACCATACTGTCGTGATGATGACAGCTTTGTAATAGAGCTGGAAGTCCGGAATTCTGATGCCACCGGCTTTGCTTTTCTTTTTCAACATTCCTCTGGCTATTTGGGATCTTTTCTGGTTCCATACAAATTTTAGGATTATTTGTTCCATTTCCTTGAAAAAAGTGGATGCTATTTTGATAGAGATTGCATTAAATGTGTAGATTGCTCTAGGTAACATAGACATTTTCACAATATTTGTTCTTCCAATCCATGAGCATGGAACATTTTTCCATTTCTTTGTGTCTTCCTCAATTTCTCTCATGAGTATTTTATAGTTTTCTAAGTACAGATTCTTTGCCTCTTTGGTTAGATTTATTCCTACATATCTTATGGTTTGGGGTGTAATTATAAATGGGATCGACTCCTTAATTTCTCTTTCTTCTGTCTTGTTATTTGTGAAGAGGAATACCACTGATTTCTGTGCATTGGTTTTATATCCTGCCACTTTACTGAATTCCTGTATGAGTTCTAGCAGTTTCGGGGGAGTCTTTTGGGTTTTCCACATAAAGTATCATATCATCTGCAAGGAGTGAGAGTTTGACTTCTTCTTTGCCAATGTGGATGCCTTTGATTTCTTTTTGTTGTCTGATTGCTGTGGCTAGAACTTCTAGTACTATGTTGAATAGCAGTGGTGATAGTGGACATCCCTGTCGTGTTCCTGACCTTAGAGAGAAAGCTCTCAGCTTTTCCCCATTGAGAATGATATTCGCTGTGGTTTCTCATAGATGGCTTTTATGATATGGAGGTATGGACCCTCTATCCCTATACTCTGAAGAGTTTTGATCAAGAAAGGATGCTGTACTTTGTCAAATGCTTTTTCTGCATCTATTGAGAGGATCATATGGTTCTTGTTCTTTCTTTTATTAATGTATTGTATCACATTGATTGATTTGTGGATGTTGAACCAACCTTGCAGCCCAGGGATAAATCCCACTTGGTCATGGTGAATAATCCTTTTAATGTACTGTTGGATCCTATTGGCTAGTATTTTGGTGAGAATTTCTGCATCCATGTTCATCAAGGATATTGGTCTGTAATTCTCCTTTTTGATGGGTCTTTGTCTGGTTTTGGGATCAAGGTAATGGTGGCCTCATAAAACGAGTTTGGAAGTTTTCCTTCCATTTCTATTTTTTTGAACAGTTTCAGAAGAATAGGTATTAGTTCTTCTTTAAATGTTTGGTAGAATTCCCCTGGGAAGCCATCTGGCCCTGGGCTTTTGTTTGTTGGGAGATTTTTGATAACTGCTTCAATTTCCTTAGTGGTTATAGGTCTGTTCAGGTTTTCTGTTTCTTCTTGGTTCAGTTTTGGTAGTTTATACAACTCTAGGAATGCATCCATTTCTTCCAGATTATCTAATTTGCTGGCATATAGTTGCTCATAATATGTGCTTAAAATTGTTTGTATTTCTTTGATGTTGGTTGTGATCTCTCCTCTTTCATTCATGATTTTGTTGATTTGGGTCATTTCTCTTTTCTTTTTGATAAGTCTGGCCAGGGGTTTATCAATATTATTAATTCTTTCAAAGAACCAGCTCTTAGTTTTGTTGATTTGTTCTACTGTTCCTTTGGCTTCTATTTCATTGATTTCTGCTCTGATCCTTAGTATTTCTCTTCTCCTGCTGGGTTTAGGCTTTATTTGCTGTTCTTTCTCCAGCTCCTTTAGGAGTAGGGTTAGGTTGTGTATTTGAGACCTTTCTTGTTTCTTGAGAAAGGCTTGTATTGCTATATACTTTCCTCTCAGGACTGCCTTTGCTGCATCCCAAAGATTTTGAACAGTTGTGTTTTCATTTTCATTGGTTTCCATGAATTTTTTAAATTCTTCTTTAATTTCCTGGTTGACCCATTCATTCTTTAGTAGGATGCTCTTTAGCCTCGATGTATTTGAGTTCTTTCCGACTTTCCTCTCGTGATTGAGTTCTGGTTTCAAAGCACTGTGGTCTGAAAATATGCAGGGAATGATCCCAAACTTTTGGTACCGGTTGAGACCTGATTTGTGACCTAGGATGTGATCTATTCTGGAGAATGTTCCATAGGCACTAGAGAAGAATCTGTATTCTGTTGCTTTGGGATGGAATGTTCTGAATATATCTGTGAAGTCCATTTGGTCCAGTGTGTCATTTAAAGTCTTTATTTCCTTGTTGAACTTTTGCTTAGATGATCTGTCTATTTCAGTGAGGGGGTGTTAAAATCCCCTACTATTATTGTATTGTTATCGATGTGTTTCTTTGCTTTTGTTATAAATTGGCTGCTCCCATGTTAGGGAAATAGATATTTACAATTGTTGGATCTTCTTTTGGATAGACCCTTTAAGTACGATGTAGTGTCCTTCCTCATCTCTTAGTATAGTCTTTGGTTTAAAATCTAATTTGTCTGATATAAGGATTGCCACCCTAGCTTTATTCTGGTGTCCATTAGCATGGTAAATGGTTTTCCACCCCCTCACTTTAAACCTGAAGGTGTCTTTGGGTCTAAAATGAGTCTCTTGCGGACAGCATATCGATGGGTCTTATTTTTTAATCCAATCTGATAGCCTGTGTCTTTTGATTGGGGCATTTAGCCCATTTACATCCAGGGTAACTATTGAAAGATATGAATTTAGTGCCATTGTATTGCCTGTAAGGTTACTGTTACTCTATATTGTCTGTGTTCCTCTCTGGTCTATGTTACTTTTAAGCCCTCTCTTTGCTTAGAGGACTTCTTTCAATATTTCTTGTAGGGCTGGTTTCATGTTTGCAAATTCCTTTAGTTTTTGTTTGTCCTGGAAGCTTTTTATCTCTCCTTCTATTTTCAATGACAGCCTAGCTGGATATAGTATTCTTGGCTGCATATTTTTCTTGTTTAGTGCTCTGAATATATCATGCCAGTGGCCTGCCAGGTCTCTGTGGATAGGTCTGCTGCCAATCTAATGTTTCTACCATTGTAAGTTACAGATCTCTTGTCTTGATCTGCTTTCAGGATTTTCTCTTTGTCTCTGAGATTTGTAAATTTGACTATTAGATGTCGGGGTGTTGACCTATTTTTGTTGATTTTGAGGACGGTTCTCTGTGCCTCCTGGATTTTGATGCCTATTTCCTTCCCCAAATTAGGGACATTCTCTGCTATAATTTGCTCCAATATACCTTCTGCCCCCCCCCTTTCTTCTTCTTCTGGGATCCCAATTATTCTAATATTGTTTCATCTTAATGTATCACTTAACTCTCGAATTCTCCCCTCATGATCCAGTAGTTGTTTGTCTCTCTTTTTCTCAGCTTCTTTATTCTCCATCATTTGGTCTTCTTTATCACCAATTCTCTCTTCTG
>NW_027397068.1:69094369-69187532 GCF_003265705.2 Callorhinus ursinus | reverse complement strand
TGATAAAGAAGACCAAATGATGGAGAATAAAATAGCTGAGGAAAAGAGAGATAAACAACTACTGGATCACAAGGGCAGAATTCGAGAGATAAGTGATACCGTAAGACGAAACAATATTAGAATAATTGGGATCCCAGAAGAAGAAGAAAGAGAGAGAGAGGGACAGAAGGTATATTGGAGCAAATTATGGCAGAGAACTTCCCTAATTTGGGGAAGGAAATAAGCATCAAAATCCAGGAGGCACAGAGAACCCCCCTCAAAATCAATAAAAATAAGTCAACACCCCAACATCTAATAGTAAAACACGAGTCTCAGAGGCAAAGAGAAAATCCTGAAAGCAGATAGAAACAAGAGGTCTGTAATCTACAATGGTTGAAACATTAGATTGGCAGCAGACCTATCCACAGAGACCTGGCAGGCCAGAAAGGACTGGCATGATATACTGAGAGTACTAAATGAGAAAAATATACAGCCAAGAATACTATATCCAGCTAGGCTGTCATTGAAAATAGAAGGAGAGATAAAAAGCTCCCAGGACAAACAAAACTAAAAGAATTTGCAAACACGAAACCAGCCTTCCAAGAAATATTGAAAGGGGTCCTCTAAGCAAAGAATGATCCTAAAAACAACACAAACCAGAAAGGAACAGAGACAATATACAGAACAGTCACCTTACAAGCAATACAATGGCACCAAATTCATATGTTTCAGTAGTTACCCTGAATGTAAATGGGCTGAGTGCCCCAGTCAAAAGACACAGGGTATCAAATTGGATAAAAAAAAAAACCAAGACCCATCGATATGCTGTCTGCAAGAGACTCATTTTAGACCCAAAGACACCTTCAGGTTTAAAGTAAGGGGGTGGAAAATCATTTACCATGCTAATGGAAATCAAAAGAAAGCTGGCGTGGCAAACCTTATATCAGACAAATTACATTTTAAACCAAAGACTATAATAAGAGATGAGGAAGGACACTACATCATATTTAAAGGGTCTATCCAACAAGAAGATCTAACAATTTTAAATATCTATGCCCTTAACATGGGACCAGCCAATTATATAAGCCAATTAATAACAAAATTGAAGAAACACATCAGCAAAAATACAATAATAGTAGGGGACTTTAACACCCCCCTTACTGAAATGGACAGATCATCTAAGCAAAAGATCAACAGGGAAATAAAGGCTTTAAATGACACACTGGACCAAATGGACTTCACAGATATATTCAGAACATTCCATCCCAAAGCAAGATGCAAGGTTGGTTCAACATCTGCAAATCAATCAATGTGATACAATACATTACTAAAAGAAAGAACAAGAATCATATAATCCTCTCAATAGATGCAGAAAAATCACTTGACAAAGTACAGCATCCTTTCTTTTTTTTTTTTTAAAGATTTTATTTATTTATTCATGACAGACACACACAGAGAGAGAGAGAGAGAGAGAGAGAGAGAGAGGCAGAGGGAGAAGCAGGCTCCCAAGGAGCAGGGAGCCTGATGCGGGACTCGATCCCAGGACTCTGGGATCATGACCTGAGCCGAAGGCAGACGCTTAACCATCTGAGCCACCCAGGTGCCCTACAGCATCCTTTCTTAATCAAAACTCTTCAGAGTGTAGGGATAGAGGGTACATACCTCAATATCATAAAAGCCATCTATGAAAAGCCCACAGTGCATATCATATGCAATGGGGAAAAACTGAGAGCTTTTCCCTAAGGTCAGGAACAGGGCAGGGATGTCCACTATCCCCACTGCTATTCAACATAGTACTAGAAGTCCTAGTCTTAGCAATCAGACAACAAAAAGAAATAAAAGGCATCCAAATCAGCAAAGAAGAAGTGAAACTCTCACTTTTTGCAGATGATATGCTACTTTATGTGGAAAACCCAAAAGACTCCACCCCAAAACTGCAGAACTCATATAGGAATTCAGTAAAGGGGCAGGATACAAAATCAATGCACAGAAATCAGTTGCATTTCTATACACCAACAAGACAGAAGAAAGAGTAATTAAGGAGTCAATCCCATTTACAATTGCACCCAAAACCATAAGATACCTAGGAATAAATCTAACCAAAGAGGCAAAGGATCTGTACTCAGAAAACTATAGAATACTCATGAAAGAAATTGAGGAAGACACAAAGAAATGGAAAAACGTTCCATGCTCATGGATTAGAAGAACAAATATTGTGAAAATGTCTATGCTACCTAGAGCAATCTACATTTAATGCAATCTCTACCAAAATAGCATCCACTTTTTTCAAAGAAATGGAACAAATAATCCTAAAATTTGTATGGGACCAGAAAAGATCCCAAATAGCCACAGGAATGTTGAAAAAGAAAAGCGAAGCTGGTGGCATCACAAGTCCAGGCTTCAAGCTCTATTACAAAGCTGTCATCATCACGACAGTATGGTACGGGCACAAAAACAGACACATAGATCAATGGAACAGAATAGCGAGCCCAGAAATGGGCCCTCAATGCTATGGTCAACTAACCTTCGACAAAGCAGGAAAGAATGTCCAGTGGAAAAAAGACGTCTCTGCAACAAATGGTGTTGGGAAAATTGGACAGCCACATGCAGAAGAATGAAACTGGACCATTTCCTTACACCACATACAAAAATAGACTCCAAATGGTTGAAAGACCTAAATGTGAGACAGGAGTCCATCAAAATCCTAAAGGAGAACACAGGCAGCAACCTCTTCGACCTCAGCCACAGCAACTTCTTCCTAGAAACATCGTCAAAGGCCAGGGAAGCAAGGGCAAAAATGAACTATCAGGACTTCATCAAGGTAAAAAGCTTTTGCCCAGCAAAGGAAACAGTCAACAAAACCAAAAGACAACTGACAGAATGGGAGAAGATATTTGCAAATGACATATCAGATAAAGGGCTAGTATCCAAAATGTATAAAGAACTTATCAAACTCAACACCCAAAGAACAAATGATCCTGTCAAGAAATGGGCAGAAGACATGAACAGACATTTCTGCAAAGAAGACATCCAAATGGCCAACAGACACATGAAAAAGTGCTCAACATCACTCGACATCAGGGAAATCCAAATCAAAACCTCAATGAGATACCACCTCACACCAGTCAGAATGGCTAAAATAACTAGTCAGGAAATGACAGATGTTGGCGAGGATGTGGAGAAAGGGGAACACTCTTACATTGTTAGTGGGAATGCAAGCTGTTGCAGCCACTCTCGAAAACAGTATGGAGGTTCTTCAAAAAGTTGAAAATAGAGCTACCCTATGACCTAGCAATCGCACTACTGGGTATTTACCCCAAAGATACAAATGTAGTGATCCAAAGGGGCACCTGCACCCCAATATTTATAGCAGCAATGTCCACAATAGCCAAACTATGGAAAGAGCCTAGATGTCCATCAACAGATGAATGGATAAAGAAATTGTGGTGTGTATATATATATATATATATATATATACACACACACACACACACACACACTGGAATATTATGCAGCCATCAAAAAAATGAAATCTTGCCATTTACAACGACGTGGATGGAACTAGAGGGTATTATGCTAAGCCAAATAAGTCAATCAGAGAAAGATAAGTATCATATGATTTCACTGGTATGAAGAATTTGAGAAACAAGACAAAAGATCATAGGGGAAGGGAGGGAAAAATGAAACAAGAAGAAACCAGAGGGGGAGACAAACCATAAGAGACTCTTAATCTCAGGAAACAAACTGAGGGTTGCTGGAGTGGAGCGGGGGTGGGAGGGATGGGGGTGGCTGGATGATGGACACTGGGGAGGGTATGTGCTATGGTAAGCACTTTGAATTGTGTAAGACTGACGAATCACAGACCTGTACCCCTGAAAAAATTATATGTTATATGTTAATAAAATAAGTTGGTATGTGTGTGTATTAGATTTCATGTTGCCAGATAAAATTTTCACATTATAAACTTTAGGAAAACAAACAGAAAATCATAAAAAAGAAAACCATTTATCTTTTTAGCATATGTGTATGTATGTTATATATACCTATCCAGTATATGAAGCTGTTGATATATTAATATCAATATACTATACAAGGACATATAAATAAAACTGGATTCACATAATATCTACTGTTTTTATAACCTTATTTTCCACTCTAACTTTATTGTGAACACTTTTCCATGCCATTAAATAATTTTTCAAAACAACATAGCATAATTGTAGACTGCTAAATCCTTCCTGAAATGCAAACACCACCAATGGAGTTATAAATGATTCAGTATCTGATAAAACTGAAATTTTCCTTTCGAAATTTAAAAGTCCTGTTTCAAGTGAATTAATCTATAATCTACATATACCCTGTTTTATTTATTTTTCTTCTTATCTTCCTATAAGCCACACATTCTAATTGCATTTGGAAAATTAAGCTAAAAACATTGTAATTGGGTAATTTCTGATGCCAGATTGGTAAAACTGCAGAGGTTTATGGTACACAGTTCAACACATCAGCCTGGTCTGGGTTCATTGCCTAAGTTACCATGGTATCTTCCAAAATCATAAAAACCTGCAATATAATTGAAGCTTTAAAGGGAGGAAGCTGTCCTCAATTCAGAAGTAATAAAAGGTCAATCTGTTTCATTGCTGCCTGCTTTAAAAATCTTTAGAATAGACTGAAAAGTGTCTTCTGTCCCCCTTTCTTTCTTCTCTTCTTCTCTCCTGCACATGTCTACACACAAGCTTACATGGTAAAATCTCAGCAAATAGGTTTTTACCTAAGTGCACATTTTTCAGTGCTTATAGGAAAGTATAAATGAAAGAACTCTGATGCTTCACTGTGCAGAAGCCACCTCTAAACTAATTTCACAGGCAAGACCACAGCTGCTGTTCACCCAGCTTTGAATTGGCTCAATATATCCTGTCTGTTTGGGTGGATGTTATTGACTTGCCTCATTTTTCTGTGCTAACAGGATCTTTTTGGAGAAAGAAACAGAGGGAAGGAGTAAGATGGAGGAAAGGAAGCAAAGGGAAAAAAATAATAATTCAAAATTATTACGCAGATCCAGCTGGCCCCTCCCCATTGTCTCTGTTTCAATGAGACATTCTGGCACCATGGATCTGTATGGGTCTCCTGCGTCATAGGGTAATGAATACATAAAACAAGACATTGGGTTCTGCTCATGTGGACATACCCAGTGTCCCCAAAACTCCATCCTTTTTACCTCAGCTGAAATAATTTGACTCCTATTAAGGAGATTTCCACTCATTCAATTTTTACTCATGGTAATTTGTTCCTAACCACATTATTTCATATAAGGACTGCATATTTCATCACCTAATTTTACTTCACACAAAGAAAATACCCACTCAAATTACTGAAAATGACATGATGCATCATCTAAGTTTAAGAAGGACTCCACTGACTCAGGCAAAAAGACCCATATTTTTGAAGATTAAATTTGTCAGAGGTTACTACCTGTTCAATCATAAATCAGATGATGACATGCGCAAGGCTGTCAGATCAATAACACCATGCTAATTCCCATTTTAAGCTATGATTTAAACCCAACATTTTAAAACATTTTCTATGGGCTCCATTCAGACAAACCATAATGAATCATTTTATTTGTGCTTTTTTCCCCCAAACTTGATATAAATATTTTGTGTTAAATACATTTACACATGTACATACACATGTATGTTCCAAAGGAAATAAAATAATCACCACACTTGTGACAGATATTCTGATGGTAGCTAGAATGACCTAACCTTTAGGATATACATGAGATTGATTACATTTATCTTACCTAATTTGGGAAAAGTCTGTGCATTTCTTAAGAACTTTGCAAATTCCTAGAATAGTGAGGATTTTATGATCACCTCTGTTTAGGTGATTTAGTTCCATGTGACCACTTTTCCACTCCACGCACATGGTGTCACACACATATGGAAGTCATTTGTCAATTCATTACAGTTCTTTCTCTCGTATTTCCAAATGTTGGAGGTGTCAGCGCTCACCTTCCGACATCTTCTCTAGCTACACTTATTGTTTTGTGACGTTATCCAGGACATGTCCTTAAATACCCATCTGCTGCTGTATCCAGGTCTTATGGCTGCTGTAACAAATTACCACAGAGTAAGTAGCTTAAAACAACGGAAATTTATTCTCTCACGGTTTCCCGAGGCCAGAAGTTCAAAATCAGTGTCAGTGAGCTGAAATCGAGGAGGTGGCAGGGCTCTGCTCCGTTTGGAGGCTGTAGGGGAGAATCCATCCCTTGCCTCTTTCCAGCTTCTGGGACCACTGGCATTCCTTAGTTTGTGGACACATCACTGCAGCCCCTGCCTCCCTGGTCACATTGCCTCCTCCTCTTGTGTGTGTGGGAAATCTCCTTCTGCCTCTCATATGAGAACACTTGTGATGGCCTTTAGGGACCACCTAGAAAATCCAAGGTAATCTCTCCATCTCAAGATCCTTAATAACATCGGCAGAGACCTTTTTATCTTAAGAGGTAATGCTTACTGATTCCGGGGATTAGCACCCGACACCTTGGCAGGGGGTGTTCTCAGCTTATTACAGTGATAACTCAAAAGCACACCTCTATCAGCCCATGTCTTAACACTCAAATTAGAATAAAACTGGAGTCTACCAGGTCTCACGTGACACCTTTCTGACCTCATTCCCCACCCCCCTCCCACTGGTCCCCTGTGCTTCCATTACTCTGGCTTCTGATGTTCTATTGTCAGGGACTTGGAACTTGCTTGCTCACCTCATTTCGTGTTTCTGCTCAGGCATCCCCTCCATTGAGAAGTTGTCTCTAACCACCTTATCCTCCACCACTCCGTCTCCCTCCCTGTCTCTTCCTGTCTCTTTCCCCCTCATCCCCTTCTCTTCCCACCCCTAATCCTTATTCATGTAAAATCCTTCTCATCTCTCAAACATAATTCCTTTAAGTCTTGTGTGCACTTCATAACACGCAAAATACTCAAAAGGTTATGTGGCATGGCCAGGACACTAGAATATAATTACTAGGCTATTTAACAATCCGATTATCATACATTTCAGGTGCTTATAAAACAGAAATACATATTACAAAAACAAGCCACAGGTATCATTAGGAATCATTTATCGTTTCTCCTAGTCTCTCTTACAAATATGTCTGTGTTGAAACGGTCAGTCCTAGACACAACCGAACTGTGTGCTTTTAGGTACCTAGTTGACTCTTTGCTGAGTTCTTTCTGCACCTCAGGCCCTTCTGACCAGGGACCCTGTGTCACTGCACAGGTCACATGCTCACAAAGTTGGACCTGGACCTGGACACCAGGTCCATCAAGAAGATTCCTAAAGTGTTACATTTTTGGTGATTTTTTTAAACTTTTTATTTTGAAATAATTATAGATTCATAAGAACTTACAAAAGTAGGACAAAAAGGTCTCCCTGTAATCTTCGGCATATTTGCTTTTTAATAGGATTTTTAAGTCAGTAGCCATGGGAGTGGTTGACCTTCCTGTTGAACGGGCCTGCGTCTAGTTCCCAAAGCACAGCCGGCTTGGGAGGCCTTCCCTGAACAGCACAGAGTGGTGCCCTTTCTTTGTGCTTTTAGAACATCCTGAACTCAGGGGTTCAAAGCCTATGACAGGCAGCATTGCAGCTGCAGCCTGCTTCCCTTTGGCCTCGGGTAGATTGATGACCTTTGCGACAAGAGGGAGCATGTCTGCTCTTTTCTCAGATAATTCAAGACTCAGGCAAGTGACTGTCACATAACAGATATTCAATAAACACATGGCAGCCAGAAGGAGGCAAGCAACCCAGCTAGCTGGCTACTTTGTGTGGCCAGGGGATGATCAAAATCATACCACTTTTAATATTCTTCTTTTATCGTAGCCCAGATTTGCAAGCGTTCTTTATGTGCAGTCTATAAAAGTTAGATTGAGTTTATGTTCACAGCTTGAAATCCACAAATGAAAGCCCTAGCAGGTGCTTAGGAATGTGGATGGTATGGGGGCTTCCCTGCAAATAACCAGTTGGGTCCCAGTTACAAAGCTTATACTGTCTTTTCTTTCAGAGATTTGCAGTAATGAATCTTGGCATCGACTGAGGCAGATACTAAAGAAAGAAAAAAATAAGACCTGTGATTCTTCTCGTGGCTTAAAAATTATTAAAATCCGATAAAAAGCAGGTTTTGAGGTTTGTAAGCCATCATGATGCCTGAGCAGGAAAGATGATTCCTTCACATTAAGTAGGTTAACTTCCTCTTATTATAAGAGAGAAATAAATAAAAGGTCAGATGAGCTATTTTTATTTATTCTCAAGGTGAATTCATAGTCCTTATCTACTTATCATCCAAAATAGACCCCGGCCATCTCACTTTAGAAGAAGGTGGAGGAGATCAATGTTACCTGGAGCGGGTCTCCGCTGACAGAGCCCCATACAAAGCAACGAGAAAAGTAACAACTCCCGTTGCCATGGGGAGTTACCAAGATCTTTTGTCTCTAGGTCAGTGCTGTTTTGGATAATCACATAGCTATCCTTATATGACTCCAAGCAGGGCAATCTGGGTTTTAAAGAAATGATTGTTGCTTTGACTTTTTAGAGCTATTCATTTCTAAAACCCAGAACAAGACCCTGTAGTTACAAACTTAAGTGAATCAGACAATTGGATAAATATACACACAAAGAACCAGACCCGCTGGGAACTAAAACGGCTACATTTTTAACACTGTAATTTATAACTTGTATGCTACAAAAGGGGCAGTGGATCCTAAATTACCTTTTTTTTTTTTTTAAATCACTGTGCATAAAGTCATCTCCTACACTGAGAAGCCAGTGAGGGGCTGATGTTATTTCTTCCGATGAAAGGAATGGTTTCTGAAATGACGGTTGGGTGACCTGGCGCCCCTCACACTGGTTTGTGCATTACAAGGCTTCGGGGAAGGGCTGTTGCCACTCCCAGCCCCTCAGGGTTTATCCTTCCTGATGCATGATCAGCGTGAGTTTTGTGTGGAAACTGAGTCACCCAATGGCTGATTGCCGGGCACCAGCACCCCCTATAGGCTTTGTCACCTCCCAGTTAATAACAGATGTGCCATACTTCCCCAGACTGCCTCCGATCTGACCTTGAGGGACTCTGTTCCCTGCTCTTTGCCCAGCCCATGTTCCTGTGGGTGGACTCCCAGAGGAGACCTGGGTTGGCCCGTCATATGCTTCCTCATTTCTTGATTGTTAGGCCCTGTGTGCATGCAAAATCCTTCTCATCTCTCAAACATGATTCCTTTCAGTCTTGTGTGCACTTCATAACACGCAAAATACTCAAAAGGTTATTTGGCATGGTCAGGACACTAGAATATAATCTCACTTTTTAGAGCTATTCATTTCTAAAACCCAGAACAAGACCCTGTAGTTACAAACTTAAGTGAATCAGACAATTGGATAAATATACACACAAAGAACCAGACCCACTGGGAACTAAAACAGAGAGTTCCTAGTTTAGAAAGGGCCCGTTTCAAAGGGTTAATTTGTAAATCCACTAGAACTTCAACAATTTTTTTTTTCCAGAAAGAAAGAAACGTTTACATCCTCTGGTTAACCTATAAAAAGGCAAGGGGGTAGAACTGAAATAAAACCTCTGCAATGAAAAAAATATACTGACATTGATAAAACTGCATTATATTTCAAGCTACATGGGATAAATGTTGGGCCCTATGCCCTCTAACCCCATTGACAATAGCCAGAGAAGAGAGGATAGGAGGGTCGAGGCAACATTTTCAAACCCCAGGCCTGCAGCCCCATGGAGGCTCTGGAAGAAAGTCTAATGATATTGACAGAATGCAGTATTTCACCATATCTGCAGAAAAGGAAACAGCACAAGGGCCCAACATGAATGACTGGGAATATGCCAGCAGGTGAGAACAGGGTAGCAGTGTGGATGGCATCAGGCCAATTATATGCCAACTAACAACTAGAAAAGCTCTGGCCAGTGATTATGGCAGCAAAGTATAGAAAAAAAATGGAGGTCTGAGAAGCCCATCCCTACCTGGTGACCCCTCAGAAAGCAAGCTGGTTTATTTTGTTCTAGCAAGCCTGTTCACTCACTAAATCCTATTGTTGGTATGATGTTTTTCCAACTTTCCCTGTTTATGAGAATTAGTGAACACTCGTTAAAGTGCAGACCCCCTATCTTCCTCCGAAGTATATTGAATCATAATCTCATACCTAGGAGAGCTCCCAATCAGGGTACAGGTGTTGCTACAATGCTGATACATAAAGTAAAGATGAGGCCCATCCTCTGCCTACTTCCCCCCCGACCTATACAATTCATAGGTTTAAAATTCTTCTATACAAGTTATGTGGTAATTCACTTTTCTGTGTGTCCCCTGATTCGATTGCACAATGATCACCTTTCTGTGTTAATGATTCCATATGGAATTCCCAGTCTTTTAATATTTCATCAAGATCGTCTATTTTTTTTTACATTGTAATTTACAGGGCCTTTTACTCTGAATGACCTCATGACAGTGTTTCCACTGAGTTAAATATTAGCAGAACCTTAGCACAGTCAACAAACATTTGTTGAGCACCTACTATATTCGAGCTCTGGGCCGAATACTGATGGGATACAACAATGAATAAGAACACAGATATTAAAGATTTTGTAATTCATTTAGAAGAGACAGTAGAGACCTAGGAAGTTAAGGGGGATGGTACAAGAAACCTGTGATAAGAGCAAATGAATGGCCTAGGATTTCAAAGATGGGAAACACCGATGAGCTGCAATCAGGGCCACCCATATAATCTGCTGGCCCCTCATTCTAAGATGGTGATACTGGGTGCGCTTGATCAAGTATGGGGCCCTTCCAAGGGAGGAGCTCTGTGTGCCTGCATGGGTCACACATCCCCGGAGCTGGCTGCAGGTGACAGAAATCTCTGAGAATCTGAAGACTTGGAACTGGCTTTTGAAAGAAAGGCTGGACTAACAGTGAGAGGAAAAGGCTCAGTACTGCTTGGGAGAGACTGCACATTGTAGGCCTCGGCTGTCCACCAGAATCAGCATCATTGTCCAGGTGAGCAAGGTTGGCCTCTGCAGTGATAAGTCATGTTTTTACTTTTCAATTTTTTGAAAGATTTATTTATTAATTTGAGAGAGAGAAAGTGCATGCGAGAGAGTACCAGCAGGAGGGGCAGAGGGAGAGGGAGAATCTCAAGCCGACTCCACCCTGATCACCGAGCCCCACACGGGGCTTGATCTCACAACCCTGAGACATGACCTAAGCCAAAACTGACTGTGCCACCCAGGTGCCCCGTAAGTCATGTTTTTAAAATATACTTTCGATAAGCTGCGATGAAGATGCCACTTTACTTCTTTGAACTTCCTTCCCCCAAACACATAACCCCAGCCTCATTGTGAAAAAAACAGACAAATCCAAATTCAGAGACGCCGCACGAAAAACATCTGTTCAGGGCTTCTCAGCCCTGTCCAGGTCACCAGAAAGGAGAGGCTGAGAAACTCCTTTCCTGTTGACAACACACAGTTGGAGCTTTTTTCCTAATTCAATCTAATGATCTCTTTTAGTGTATTTAAACCATTTAAAAAATTAAAAAAATAAAAAGTAAAAAAAGTGATAACTGATACAGCTGGATCAATATCTATCATACTTGCAACCTTCCACTCATTTGTTCTTTGTTTCCTTTTTCCCTCTCTTCTGCTCTCTCTGGCTTTCAGTGGGCATTTTCCATGATTCCATTTTTATGTCCTCCTAAGTCCATCAATTGTACTTTTAAAAATTTTCTTTAGTGAAGCTTAGTTTCTGCATCAAGGAACTAGGACACTTCCTAGGTTACAGGCTTCTTATGAGAATTAGAAATAATACAGTAATAATAGTAAAGCTAGAGACTAGCTTCTCATTCCTTCCGTTACAACTGGTACTCACTCAACATTGGGAGTGTTCAAGCAGAAAATCTGCACTGGCTCCCTTCATCTACATAAAGCCTATTGAGAGATACATATGAACTCTTTATAAGTGGGGAAACTGAGGCATAGAGAAATTAAGTAGGTCACACAGCTGGTAAACAGTGCAGCTGGCATTTGAATCCAGGAAATGTGGCCGCAGAACCTACACACATTGTCTACATTCTGAAAGGGGTTTCCATTAAAAGGTAGTGAGGAGGTTAATTTGGTTGATGAGTGGTTTGTGTTGGGGTAAAGTTAAAGAGTAACTCGCATATATTCACATTAAATTAAATTGAAGATTAACAGAGGATGGGGTATTTTTAGAAATAATGTCTGTACAAAATTTTAAAAAGTACAGTTGTTTAAAAATCTGTGTATATGGGACTTTTAGCCTGCTGAAATGAATTGATCTTCAACTGAAAACCTTATTTCGTACATGGGTCTTCCCCAGTAAGTCCAACTTGGCATTCAGCCTTCTATGAAATTCTTATTAGATCATCTTATGTGTTTATTAGAATAAATGATAAATATTGAATTTGTTTAAAATATTCTGAATTTGATAAGCTTATTTTATATAACTCTCTCTATTTGACCTGCATACATAGTTTGAGTACATTCATTAAGGACAGATATTTCAATCCAATCAGCCATTTTGGGCAACATGGTAGCAAGAAGTCATTTTCAATGACTTTTTAAAAATGCTTGACCCATGAGGCTATGTGGCAAAGGGAAAATGTAACCTACATAAGGCTAATGTTTAATTCTAGTTTTCAAATAATTAGAAAACCAGCTACACGAACTCAATTAGTTCTACCTCTCATTTCAATATTAGCCCATAAAAACACATTATTTGCTGCTCAGATAACAGAGTCATAGTTATCTATTCTTTATTTTTGTAACATCTTCATTGAGGTAACTATTCATTATGAAAGCATTCGCTAATGGAATTCAAAACTCAAGACTAAGATTTCAAAAACTATCTTAAATGCAAAAAATGATTTTATTAAATATTCTGAAATGAGAACTCTCTGGCAATGCAGCAAATTATCAAAACTAAAATCCCTTTGCAGTAGCCATTTACGTTTTATTTGCCATTCCAACTGCAAATCATGTTAAAGCAGATGTCTTATCAGATGGCAAGATTTCTATGTGTTTGGATTATAAGTATGTAAAGACTAAAATAGGTTTCAAAAGCACTCTGAATAATGATTTAAAATCAAAATGCTTTTTTGTGCTTAATGGAATAATATTCTACTAATAGAGTCTTTTGTTGCTTGCTGTTTAGGGAATTCCAAAAGACTTTCTTGTATCCAAAACATTATTGAAGTTCCTTCAATGAGACCTGGGATACAATCTGTTCAGATACCTTCATTATACAAAAGAGTCGTCACTGTAAAATGTATGGCTCCATCATAACCTAATACAACACAGTGATTTGCAATATGGTGATTACCACTGTGATTTGATTCATTAATTCTCAGTAACAGTTGTTAATCAGCTCATTAAACAAGTATTGTACAGAAGATTTCAACCAGGGGAACCTCTTAAAAACCACTAAATATTTTCGTTTGCAGGGGGAGGAAAAAAGAAACAGGTTTAATACCACAGAAGTAGCCTATAAATATGGCAGTTTTTTTTAACTATAGCAAAGTTTTAAATAATTATACTTTTATAAAACTATAAGTACTGAGCTCTCCGTGCCTTTTCCAAAAATGTGTTCACAGTCAGAAAACTCCTCTTAATTTGACCTTCTTGGATTTTGCAACTATTTCGTCATTAAGAATAGAAGGGAATTCTAGCCACCTCACCCTTCACCAGTAGGCTCATTCTTTCTCTTGTTTCTAGAGCATATAATTCAATCATGTATTTCAGGTATTAGAGACCTTGGGGGCTAAATTTAAATACAATTTTCATATTGCATTAGCTGATTTTCAGCAACTTGTTTTATCTTGAAATATGCAACATGTAAATGCATATGAATGATAAGCAAGTAAAGTGCTTTCACTGACAATAACAAAAATTCATAACATTGCCTGGTTTACAAAGAAATTTCAAGTGCATGACTTAATTTGATCTGGAAGGATGTTACTATTAGCTTAAAATTAGCCACAAGAACCCTGAACTCCAGTGACCTGCCCAAGCTGAAAAGTGTGTCTGTTCCCTTTTTTACAACCACAAACCCCATGCTTTTTCTGCTGACATACTAATTTTCTCAGTAACTAACCAGAAGCTAGCAGCCTTCCTAATGGAAATATGTCTTATCCATACCCAGAAGGAGGTTCTAAACACAAAGGTAAAAGAGATCTGGTTCATGTTTCGAGGGAAGTGGTATAAAATCAAAGTTCAAGGAAAGCTTCGGTGCAGCTTCTTGAGCCACAGTCATGTCCACACCCTGCCCAACACTGGAAATCATCTGTCCACAGTCAAGCACACTGAATAGCTGAGCAGGCTCACTGAATGAGAGCCCATTAAACCTGTGCCTGACATTATTCCAGGAGAACCCCAACACCAGCATTGTTCTGGCTGCAATGGCTCATGAAGCATGACGAGCACCCGAAGTGTTTCCCTCTGCAATGAAGACAAAGTTTCTTCCAATTGCTTATCCATGCATATGTTCCTTGGGTGCTTCCTGATGCATTTGGTCACTTCCCTCTTTTAAGTGGTCTGAGGACAGATAAGCTGACGATTTGCGTGGAAAACAGGACATCAATGAATTCCAAATAAAGTTACTTACTTACATAAGCCACTCCAAGGAGACAGTTACTAATTCAATTTAATTTAATTTCAGGTTCTTGGGTATTGATTGAATTGATCAGTATTCATTCAGGATTGTCAGTGACTGGACGTATTGAGTATGAGTTCTGCTCTTTGTCGGCCTGTTAATTTCAGTGAATAGTGCCTCAGACTTTGCAAATGAGCAAATTAAAGTGTTAATTGGTGATGACATAAATATGTAATATTACTATACTATCTGCTTCAAGCAAACAGACAATACCACATTTACAAAATATTTATACTCCCTTTTTTCCTAAGAATTTCAGCCTGCTTATATAAGGTACAACTTTACAACTTTGGTATGTTAATAAAATGGAAATAGGCAAAACATTGCTGGAAAAATTAACCTCCCAATGTTAATGAGGGCTGTTTCTATAACCTTATGAAATCATACCATGTCTGACTCTTTCCTCAAATATAACTTTAATGGAAAAATAAGGCCATGACTTCTTACTGGGCTCAATTAGTGTGCTGTCAAATTTCTAAAGGAGAAAAAAAAGATAGTGTTAAAATTTCCTAAGTGGCTTCTGAACATCTCCTTTTATATTCTTGTATTCCATTTGCTATGCTGCCATGATTTTATTGCAAGTTATATGTTGTCCTCTATCTTAAAGGCATTGTTGCTCTCTTTGACTCTTGATCAAACCAATAGCTTACATTCCATAGAGTATACTTTAGGAAATCCCATCTTACAGGAATAGCCCATCAAGACACCATTTTTTCTTTCCATATTGTTCCATATTGTTCTTCCCACTGGCCACATCATTGCCAATTCTGGCATACAGATTTCACAGAACCACTGAGCACATGAAGTATATATACTTGTGAAAACAGTCAAATTCAGAGCAGAAGCCTACACAATATTCTTCATAAGTTGGTGAATGGGATAAAAAGAATAAAGCATGATTCGCCATTCTGGGAAATTGAATCAAGGTGGCTCATGAACCTAAAGGCTCAGAAATAGTTTGTCCTTGTGTGGAAATTCAGGATGTTTTCCTCATGAAGTAGGAAAGATAAAAGGACAAGGAGTGAGAGGAATTCAGTTATTTTATTGTAAATCTACATCTCTTGAATGCAAATCTTACAGCCTAAATGAAATCAATGGCAAAGATGTTTTGCATTCTGAGCCTTCTCCTGGCACACTGCAGAAGAGAACTCCTCATCATAAGAAGGCATATTCCAGCTTTTGTCTGTCATATTAAAAAAAAAAAAGATGCCATAATTTGACCTATCCAGTTAGTATTAGAGATTTATATAATATAATTATATATGTATAGCAGCTGTTTGAATAATACCATGAAAACTTGCTAGTCTGTTTCATCTGAGCAGATTTTTTTTATTATTGTGAACTTTTGTAAATCTTCTAGACTAAACTGTCTGCAAAAGACCAGTCTGAGCTTCATTGAACAAATGGCATGCTGTTGCTCAAGATCCTAGCTTTGACCTTTGGAGAGAAACAGCCCAAGGATCTAAGCTTTGAGCAGAGAGATTTAGAAAAACTCACTTTATAGATCAGATTTAAAATAGGATAAATTACTGAGGTGGAAATTTAGCAGATTCTACCCGGGCGTGGGGGGTGGGAGGTCGGGGGGTGGAGAGTCCTCAGAGGAATCACTTCAGGTTGGGGTGAGTAGAATAAGTGACCAATGAAAATGCTGTTAAGATAGGGTTGGGGGGTGGGGCTCTAGTTTAATCTAGAATATAGGGGAAGCTCAGAATCAGAGACTTCTCTGGTGTAATCCATTTTTCAAATGGACTCCTTCAGGCTTCAGTGAAACATAGCTCATATAGGATCATGTAAAAATAATTCTCTCAATTTCAGAGAAATAAGTAAGTATTGCTTAAACTTATCTAGGTTATTCGATCATCTACTGAGATGATTATATACAGTAAGACCTTTGTCAACTAAAACCAAACCTAAATGAAACCTTCAACTAATCACAATTCATTATGCTTCCACTTTTAGGAAAAAATAGGTCAGTCTTAAGAAAACATGCTGAGATCAAAGATGTAGTTAAAAAACAACTTTTAGAATTCATGTTACATTTTTCTAAATCATCAAAAAGGATTTCATTTTATGCCAAATCTCAGCCGATAAAGTTTCCTAACGTGTTTTAAATAATTTTCCACAAGAGAAGAAATACAATATTATATTAGTGAGGACCCTTTTGGATGTAAGTCACAGGAAACCCAACCCAAATTGGCTTATGTAACTAAATTCCACATGGATCAAGAACAGTTGGATTCAGCCCATCAGGGTCTATCCTTTATCTTTTGGCTTAGCTCTTATCCATTTGGTTTGATCCTCAGACTTTGGGTTGTGACAAAAATGGCTGCCAGCAGCCCCATAACCAACTCCTCTCAAGTCCAAATCTAGAGGAACCAGTTGCTACTGCTTTCTCAGCAGTCACAACAGGCCCAGATTACATTGAATTGGCTTTGAGTCTCTGTGCCTAGGAGATTATGACTTTCTGATTGGCCAGATCATGGACAGCAAAACACTACATGTATACAAAAATTGTTAGGTATTCATTGGGCCTGATGATGAAGAAGTTCATGGGCTTGCTTCCTATGGGTATGTTTATCCCTATGACTTTACATAATACCTGGCACATAGTAGATACACAATAAACATCCCTTTAACTCCTGTGAATTTCAATTTTTGTCATAAATTAGTAATTATAAAAATGATAAATCTATTGGGAAAAATGTTTGATCTTCATTTGGTACCAGAATATCCAAATAGAAATGAATGAAAGATGGTGATTTTATGGAATCAGAACACTGTTACTTAAAGTCTTTTCCATGGAACACTAGGTCCTCAAAATGCTCTGTGAGGAAATGAGGTTGGGCAAGGATGATGACCACAGCCCTCTGGTGTACATTCCCAAGAATGATTGCCACATTAGGAACCTCAAGAATCCGTGAGTAATAAAGACTGCTTTCCTTTAGTATTCATGTTTCTCGGATTTACATGGCAAAGGATTTGTCTGTCATAGAATTCATTGTGGGAGGCAGCAGGCTGGAATTTTTACAAAGTAGAACCACAGATCTGACTGTTGGAGTGATTGGTTTAGGTGAAAGAGTGGTTTTTTTAGACATGCTGGCATTAAGAAAACTTCTCAAACGATATAAATGTTAAGAAGAAAATTATTTAAATTAATTGTTAAAGTATGGAATACACTAAAACCATAAAAATTATAAACATCTATATTTACCGGCATGAAATCAGCAGTGTATGATATATATAAAACAGGTTGTAAAATAAATGCATAATGTCTCATTGCTTTTTATTCATAAAAAAAACAAGGAAGTAGATATTTGTATGCAAAAAAAAAAAAATCTCTAAAGTTGTACCACTGAAAGATAACCAATTGGAGAAGTTCTTTATGGCTGACTTTTATTTTTTTCCTTGGCCTCTCTGTTCTCACAATGTGTGTGTGTTTATCTCTTTTCTGTCCATGAGCACTTATTGCTTTTATGAAAAATTTATTTTATCTTCATTTGTCCAAAAACTTACACACTATTAAGTATTCTTATACTACTTCTCAATCTTTTTTCCCTTTCTAATCTGAACATTAGTTGATGCACTTTTAACATCATGTAAAATTTCAAACTCATAAGCCTTTATTCTTCTCTCAAAAATAAAACTACTTCTAGGTGCTACAGAAGTCAAAAAGAAAGACTTATAGGCAGAGAACTTCAAAAACTCCTCATCTGATTCATATTTCGGCTGCCTCAGTACCAGATTTCAATAGAACACATGAATCAGGACAACTTGACATTAACATCAGTCCAATAGAGATGTCAAAAGTATAGGGAGCAATTAGGAGCAGAAAAATAACAAAGCGATGGAATATCATCAAATCACAGCAGAGAGTGTAATAGCACTTGACACCGGCCACCTAATGAAGCTGATTGAACTATTCAATAGCTTTTATTTCAGGAATGAAGGGGTGGGGGTGGGGTGGGAAGGACCTTCTTGAGCAGTGGGAGGATGGAATCTCTGATAGAATGCCCTCAAAGGACTTGTCTTCAAACTGCTGAGGTGGAATCAAGCCATCACATTCTGGGGTCAGCATCAGCTTGTGCTGTGCACCATCAGGCCAAGGATGCAGCAGGCAGGAAGGTTGGATGTTTACATCCAGATCTGGGAGATATATTCAGCCAATTCTTCATCATCCATCATAATGGAAGGCCCCAGAGACAATAGAAACTTCTCTCACCTTGTCTCATCTTTTTTTTTTTTCTCTGCGTCTGATGTTATGTCTGGATAAAGAAAAAATTCCCAGGTATGAAAGATAAAGGCAGATACTGGCATGGAAATTGTCCTGCATTCTTTCCAAAGGGGGAAAAAAATGAGAAAGTCTTGGGACAGGGCAGATCAACAAAAGTATGTCGGGATCGGTTATTGGCATCATGACTGTTGACCTCTAAATTCTTCAGTATGCATCTCAAGGGGAAAAAAGAGCACTTTCTTATCTAAACAAATAACTATTATCATGGTTGATAAAATTAACAAAGAAAAAGATAACCCTAATATCATATAGTCTTCTTCCCTATCCAAATTTCATCCTTGTTTTGCTTTAAAAATATCATAAAGCTGACCTTTTGGAATAAACATCCAAAGTTTTTACACTGCATTTAGTGATAACTCTTTAGTCTATTTTGATCTAGAAAAAGCTTCTGCATTTTTTTAACTTGATGAAATTAACTTTCTTATGAGTCCTGACCAACTGTATTATGGAATGTTCCACATTTTGAATTTGTCTTATTGTTTCTCCCTGGTGTTTTAATTTGTTCCTCTCCATTATGTCTCCTAGTGCCTAGCTAAAGGTTTGATTAGATTCAGATTAAATATGTTTTACAGAATACTTCAGACATGAAACTATGTACTTCACATCATATCAGAAAATATAAAAAGTAACATGGTCCCCTACTGCTGCTGACCCTGGTTTGATTCCTGGAGTTAGGCATTAATATCATTTCATTTAAAGTACATTTTTCACTTCCTAACTAGCAAGTAATCTGTGGGGCTGTATGTAGATTCTATGCAACTACTCTACTCGAAAAGACATATTATCCATTGATGATTGGTGCCTGAATCAGGGAATTGCAAAGGGTCATTTCTTAATTTTATTGATATTTCTACATTTTTTGGATGACAAAATTGAAGAATGTGACAGAATCCAGGCTCTCTACAACATAGCATGAACAATGTCGGGACCACGGTTCAAGATTCACTGATACAGAGGAAACAAAAAATGTGACCCTTATTGATCAACCTTGAGACCCTGGAATTAATAGGTAAGAGTTGTAAAGCAGCTAATATAATTATGCTCAAGAACATATAGAGAAATATACTCATGATAGACTAATGGAAAATATCAGCAGAGAAATGGGAACTATTTTTTTAAACTATGAAAAACAATGAAAAAAAGAGAACAAATTTGGAGGAGTAACAATTCCCAATTTCAGAACTTGCTACAATCAAGAGAGTAGGATACTGGCATATGAACAGACATCCAGATAAATGGAACAAAATTGCAAGTCCAGAATTAAGCCACTATTTTTATGGTCAACCGATTATCAGCAAACATGCCAAGGCAAATGAATGATTTAAAAACAGTGTTTTCAACAAATCATGCTGAGACAACTGGATATCTACATGCAAAAAAAAAATTAGAAACTTACCTCACAGAATACCCACAAATTAATTCAATATGTATCATAGACCTAAATGTAAGAGCTCAAACTCTCAGAAGAAAAGTAGGAGTAAATAATCCTGACCCAGAGTTAGGCAAAATTTCTTAGCTATGACACCAAAAGGTCAAGCAATAAGAGAAAAAAATTAAGTTAGACATACTCAAAATGAAAACTTTTGCACTTTAAAATATACTATTAAGAAAGAAAAGATAAGCTACAGGGACAGGTGAAGAATATTTGCAAATTATATATCTGATAACGGATTTGTACCCAGATGATATTAAGAACTCTTACGCCTCAATAATAAAAAGATAAATAAACCAATTTTAAAATGTGCAAAAGATAGAATAGATACTTGACCAAAAAAAGATACATGAATGGCCAATAAGCACATGAAAAGATGCTCAGTATCTGTGGTTATTAGGGAAATGCAAATTGAAACCACAGTGAAATACCATTCTCCAACCACAAGAATGGTTATAATAACAGTAATTTTTAAAAGTTAACAACAAGTGTTTGGGAGGATGTAGAGAAACTATAACCTTCATACATTTTGAACGTGAACATAAAATGGTATAATCGTTTTGGAAAACAGTTTGACGATGTCTTAAAATGTTAAAGATAAATTTACCATAGGGCTCAGTGATTCTACTCCTAAGTGTCTACTCAAGAGAAATAAAGACATACGCCCACAAAAGACTACATGAATGACCACAGCATAACTATTCATACTAACCCCAAAGTAAAAGCAACTCAAATGTCCATCAACTTGACAATGGATACATAAAAGGTGGTATATTTATATGATTGGGTTCTATTTAGCAATCAAAGGAAATGACATACTGATACATGTACACATGAATGAACCTCAAAAGCATTACATGAAGCCAAAGAAGCCAGACACAAAAGACCACATAGTCTATGATTCCATTTTAAAAAATGTCAAGAATACGAAAATAAAGACGGGAAGGTTCGTGTTTACCTGGGGATGGGGATGGGAATAGGAAGTGACTGCAAATAAGCGCCAGGTTTCTTTTTGGGATGACGAAAATGTTCTAAAATTAATTTATGGTGGTATGCACAACTCTATAAACTTATTAAACATTGTTACCTTGAATAGTCAGAATGAATTTTATTGTATGTAAGCTATACCTCAAAGAAATTATTTGAAGAAAGACTAAATGTACGTTCTAGAACTGAAAATATAATTCAAGACTGATGTATTGGTGGTGGCAAAGAGTCAGTGAGCATGGAGATAGGTCAATAGGAAGTATCTAACTGAACAATAATGGAAATGAATTGGAAATGAAATGAAAATGGAAAGAGAAAAAACGAACAGAGCCTTATAACGTGTGGGATAATATCAAAAGGTAGACTTGGAGTCCTAGAACTAGAGGAGAGAAAAATGGGAGGAAATATTTGAAAAAAATGCCATAATTTTCTAAGTATGTCAAAAAACATAAATTTACAGATTCAAGAAGCTGAGTGCATCCCCAGCAGATGAGATGCATAAACACAAAGCCACATCACATCCTAGATACATCATTGTCCAACTGCTGAAAACTGGGGCACCTGGGTGGCTCAGTCGGTTAAGCGACTGCCTTTGGCTCCGGTCATGATCTAGGAGTCCTTGGATCGAACCCTGCATCGGGCTCCCTGCTCAGCAGGAAGCCTGCTTCTCCCTCTCCCACCACCCCTGCTTGTGTTCCCTCTCTTGCTGTGTCTATCTCTGTCAAATAAATAAAATCTTTTTTTAAAAAAAGTGCTGAAAACCAAAGATAAAGAGAAAAACTTAAAAACAGCCAGAGATAAAGGACAGCCTACATATAGGTAAACAATAGGAATGGTTAGTTTTCTCATCAGAACAAAGGCCAGACACAGTGAAATGATCTTTTCAAGGTGCTGGAGGGAGTGAAAGAGAAAGTAAATCCCAAAATTCTATGCACAGCAGAAATATCCTTCATTATGAAAGAATAATAAGGATATTTGTAGATAAAGTAATGCTAAGAGAATTCATCACCAGGAGACCTGCACTATGAATAATTGTAAAAGGCAGTTAAAGCTAAATGAAGGAAAGTTACATTTTCAGGAAGAATAAAGAGCAATAGAAATGATAAGCATATGAGTAAATATTAAAGACAATTTTTCCTCTAAATACCTTTATTTTTTTTAAGATTTAATTTATTTATTTGACAGAGAGAGAGAGAGAGAGCACAGCAAGGGGAGAGGCAGAGGGGGAGAGAGAAGCAGACTCCCCACTGAGCAGGGAGCTTGACACGGGGCTGCATCCCAGGACCCTGGGATCATGACCTGAGCCGGAGGCAGACGCTTAACGACTGAGCCACCCAGGCATCCCTAAATACCTTTAAAATATATGATTTAACTTAAGAAAAACCATAATATTTAATCATGGTATTTACATATACATTTGTATAATAAATATGACAAAGAGCAAAAAGGATGATGATGGGGATAAATGGGCTATATAGTTCCAAGGCTTTTACATTCGGCATAAAGTAGTGCAATATTGACTCTATAAAACTGTGAAAAGTTAAAAATATTTATAGTAATTTCTACTCTAATCACTGAAAATAACATAAAGAGGTATAGCTTTTTAAATAGATATAAAAAGTTATAAAAAACAAAAATCATTTAACCCTAAAGATATCAAGAAAGAAAAGAAAAGAAAAACAAAAAGTATATGGGAAATCAAAAACAATAGTGAAATGGTAGCTATAAATCCAAACATACCAGCCATTATGTTAAATGTTAATTGAGTAAGCAATCCAATTAAGTCACAAAGACTAACAGAATGGAAAAGCAGTCCTCCACTATATACTGTCTACAACAGACACATTGAATCTAAAGACACATGTAGGCTGTTAGTCAAAGGATGGAAAACATACACTATGTAAACATTGAATGGGAGGAGTATGCCATGGACATATTAAAATAACATAAAGTAGACTTTAAAATAAAGAGTATTATTGAAAAAAAAGTATTGAAAGTAAGGGAGATATTTTAAAATGATAAAAGTGTCAATTCATCAGGAAGATGTAACAATTTTAACAATTGTAAGAGTATGTATCTAATAACAAAATTTAAAAGTAAAATTGAAGTAAATGTGACAGAATTTAATGGGGAAATAGATACATCAACAATCATGGGGATGCCTGGGTGGCTCAGTCTGTTAAGCGTCTACCTTTGGCTCAGGTCATGATCCCAGGCCCCTGGGATCAAGTCCCTCTTAGGGCTCCCTGCTCAGAGGGGAGTCTGTTTCCCCCTCTGTTCCTCCCCTCTGCTTGTGTTCCCTCTCTAGCTCTGTGCTCGCTCTCTCAAATAAATAAAATTAAAAAAAATAAAATTCCACTTAGAGCAATATACCCAACCACTTCATACTAAATTTCATTTAAGTGGGCATGTACTTTCACCAAGATAGACCACATGCTGGGCTATTAAGCAAGTTTTCATTCATTTTATTTTTTAAAAAATATTTTTGCAAGTTTTAATACATTTTAAAATCTCTAACCATAATGGAGTTGTATTAGAAATCAGTAACAATGAAACATCTTCGAAACAACCATCTATTTGGAAATTAACACATTTTAAATAACCAACTGTAGCCATTAAAATTTTCCTTGAGATTATTTAAATTGACTTACCAATTATCTTAATCTAGTCTTCTACTTATCTGTCAACTGGTTCAACTCAAATGTCACCCTCTTCCCGAAGACTTGTCTGACACACCTCCAGCTTTTGGCCTGTGTTCTAAAAAATGTGAATTCCTTCAACTGCTATTCTCTTAGATAACTTTATCTCCTTTTTGGCACATATTACTCTGTGTCTTATTTGCTGATGTATTTTTCCATCCCAGTGGAGTGTGCCTTTCATGTGTTGCATTTTTAATCCTCGCTTCCTGACGCATAGTAGGCCCTTGATAAATGTTTGTTTAAAAGAAAGATAACAAGGAACAAAGAAGGAAGGTGGGAAGGAAGGGACAGAGGGAGGGAGCAAGGGAAGGACAGAGGGAGGAAAGAAGAAAGAAAGAAATGTATGTTTTAACTCAAATAATTGAGACCTTTTTGACTATAATCATTTAGTTCTAAGCCCCCAAAGACAAATGTTTTATTTTTTTTTTTCTTCCTAATCTAGAAAGTGATTTGGTACATATTTTTAATAGCTAAAAACATTCTCCCTGGTCGGAAAAGGGTAGGACCTAAAGAAATTTGTCATAACAGATCCAGCTTTTAAAAATACGGTTTAACATGCATGCATATCTCATGCATATAATAGCTACATTGTTTCACAGCCAACGTCGTTGAGCAAAATAATTTTAAGGGCATCTAAGTGTCAGCCACCCATTCTGATTTCCATTATTAAAGGATTAGCTGGAACATGTAATAAGAATTTATTCCTCCAAATATGAATATAGCTTCTTGGAAAACAAAACAAAACAATTGCAGTCTATCAAGAGTATGGTGGAACCCAGAGAAGTCTAGAACAAGGTAATATCTGTCTGAACTGATTTCACTTTAAATATCATCTCACTGACGTAAATGTTGAGAGGAACTTGTTGTGCTAAGATTTTATCCCTACAAAGCCTGGACTGAGAAGATTGCATCCTTCTGTGACATTTCTCCATGACTAGCTCTCTGAGTTTTAAAGGCCACTATCTCTTTATATGCAATGATTGCTACAATTATTTAAAAAAACTTGTGGGATTATTCTAGGAGGAATTACACTTAAATCTCCAATCAAGGTGACAGTGTTATTGATTATTTAATAAGTAGCTTTTATTTATTTCCATCCTTGAGAGGGCACTTTTAGACTTGGCTGAAAACAATCGTTTATGCCTTAAAATCTGCTTAAAGTCCATATCAGTTCTGTTGACAGAAAGCCTTTATACACACACACACACACACACACACACACACACACACACACACACCCCAATTCATTCAACAAATATTTGTGGTGAATACTGAGCCAGACACAGGGTTGCTAACTCTGAACCTAGACCCTGACTTAGGAAGTGGTAAAAAGGAACACGCAAATAAACCTAATGGCAAGATAATGTGGTAAGTGCCATGACAGGGGAACTTCTGAGTATTAAAGCAGCTAAGAGAAGGTTTCTCAGGGAAATGGCATCTAAACTGCAACCTTTCTCACAGCAGGAATAATCCAGCCAACAGCAGTAATTCTCTAGTAAGTTCTCTCTTATCCAATCTCCAATATTCCCTGCACCTCTCACTTTTGGATGATAATTGTATTTCATATTCACAGAGAAAAGAAAAACAAATAGTTATGACTTCTCATCCCCAATTCCATCAACTGACCTGCATCAGCAGACACATAGCACCCCCAAACATGTGTGCTGGGATCCACCCCCTCACACCTTCTCGAGGACCTTGCTCCCTTTCTCTCCTGCAACATTAATCAAATCATCTTCACTAGGTACTTCCCCAGGATGATCAATATGTCTTAATAATAACCATCTTTTAGCACAAGATCTACCTTGTTCCACTTCTCCCTTTAGACAGTTAGGGATCATCATCCTGTTTTTCTTTCACTTTCCCAGCAAAATTCCACAAAAAGATTAACTAACTCCCTGCCTTCTCTTCCTCACCTCCCACTCTGCTCGCCATCCATTTTATTTTATTTATTTATTTTTATTATGTTATGTTAATCACCATACATTACATCATTAGTTTTTGATGTAGTGTTCCATGATTCATTATTTGCGTATAATCTCCATCCATTTTAATTGGCCCTTTGTCTCCACCACAAAAAGGAAATAACTCTTAATCAAGATCACAGATAACTGACATCTTGCCAGAGTCGTGCCTGCTGGACTGCTTGGCAGCGGGTGACATGGCTGACCACTTCCAGCTTCTCGAGTCTTTCCTGACACTACATTCCCCCTTTCCCCTCCTCATCAGCCCCTCCATCTAATGCTCCTTTGTTGGCTCCTTTTTCTGTACCATTTCCCTAAATGTGGAAATATCTACAGTGTGGACTTTGCCTCTCTTATCTATAAACCTACATCCTAGCTTTGAGTGATCTCAGTAAGTTCTGTGGTTCTAAATGCCATTGATATAGTGATGACTCTCTATGTCATATCCAGACAGACCCCCTGCATGCTAGACACTTGTTTCCAACCTGCTGTTTAATGCGTCCACGTGGGGATTCAATCACCCCTGCAACTTATGAGCAGATTGCCTCCAGGCCTATTACTGCCACACTGGGATGAACATCATCGTGTATGTGTCCTTCAGGCCCTTGTGAGAGCTTCTCTGGGATGTCGATTCAGGAGCCAGATTGCTGGATCATGTGGCTTGGGTACATATAATTTAAGTAGTGCCAATTTTTCTCCAGAATGTCTACATGGGCACCAGTACCCCATGACAGTTTTTTTGGTTTTGTTTTAGTTTTTGTTTGTTTTTTTAATCCCAGTGGTGCCCAGCCACCTAGGCTGTACCTTGAATTAATTAAATCAGAATTTCTGCAGGTGGAACTGAGGTAGAGTTAGTATTTGAAGCTCCCCAGGTGTTTCCAATATGCACTTAAGTTTGGGAACCACTGCTCTAGTTCCACACCCTCCCCAACACTCAGCTTTTCCCAGCTGTGTTTGCCAATACAGTAGGTGTTAATAGTGGTATCATTATAATTTTAATCTGCATTTAATCTGTAGGTATTTTTGTTATTTTCAGTATAATCAACCAGTTTTCCCAATATTGTCTTCTAAATAATTTGACCTTTCTCCATCAGCTTATGGTCCTATGGATTACCAAGCTCTTTGAAACTGGAATTTAGTAAATCCATTGACTTCACAATCGGACACATAATTCTGAAAAAAATTTCAGACAGGATGTGTTTGTCATAATTGTTAAAATATTGAGCACACATAGTATCTGCTACATGTGCATATATTTTTATACATACACACACATAGTTTATTTGTGGACATTGTAGTTTTATGGTGGACCTTTGATTTTAGAGATGGTATCATTCAATATTTGAGAGCTGAGGTTTTGATGTCAGGTAGACCTGCATTTGAATTCTGGCTTTGCCTTTTTTTTAAGAGATTAAATGGAAAAAAATAATCTCTCAAAGATTTTAATGCTCAGTTTTGATAGTTCCATCCAATTCTTTTATGTAGAGCAAAGGTACTAGCTTAAAAAAAAGTGCATTCTTCAGCTTTCTCCTATACTTTTTCTGCCTATCTTTCAAAACTAAGCACTGAGTATTTTCAACCTAAGTAATGTGATTTTATATGTACACACTTTGCACGTTTTAGGAATAAAATAAATCCATGATATTTTGTAACTTACCAGATCCGTGACCACAGGCGAGTTGCTCAGGCTCTGTCTGAACCTCGGGCCCCTTGCTGGTAGTATGAAGATATGTCAACCACATATGCTTGTTGTGAAGAGTGAATAAGAAAAGGTAGAAAAAGCTGGAAGCACAATGCCTGACACGTTACTAATGCTCAGCAAAAATGATGGCTTTTGTCATTACTGTTCTTTGTGATTTCACATCCACCTCCCATGTGAAGTGCTGCATGACTCTGGAGTTTGGAGCACTGTTCCTTCAGTTGTTGGAACAGATCGAACCTCTTCTTCAGAGTGAAAATTAATGTATGCATATTTTGTAGCTACCCCTGCAGCTCACTCTGGCTGACAGCTTGACATTCTACTCAAGTAACAATAAAAGCATAGTCTTACATTTTTACAACAGAAAGACAACTGTGCAACGTGCATGTCTCTGATCTACAAATGAGTTACTTTTGAAAAACAAGAGTGTCAATGCTTGGAGCCCATTAGAGCATTTACCCATTAAATGAACCTACTCCACAAACACCACGAGTTGCCTGGAAATACTTGATTATCGTGGGAGACCAAGGCAGTGGTTTTCCAAATCTAGACAACCAAAATGCTCTGTCGATTTTTGCTGTGTAGTCCAGGTCTTCCTATTTTCTAAGAAGCCAAACATCCAATTTTTAAATTGTTTTTCGATGTTAAATTGTTGTGTAAACAAAACTGGTCAGATTAGGCCCAAAGACTGTTAATTTTCAAATTCTGCTTTGTTCTCTAGATTGACCCTAGTGCTGCCTGCTTACCAGGAAGAATTGCAACCCGACTGTGTAACTTTAGCTCCCATTACGTCCTATCTCAAATCCCATCTTAATGTTATGTGCTGGGCTAGGCTCCATGTTTCTCAGTACTCCATCCATTTTTTAAATTATTGTACCTACCACATTTTATTATAGTATCTATCTTAGGAGTTGTCTTCCACTAATCAGAGAGTTCTTTAAAGACAGGGACTGCCGCTAAATCTCAGTACCTTGCATGCACATGGCTCGACACACTTCAGGCACTTAAAAAAATTCTTGTGGAATGAATGAATGACTAAACCCATAAATACCCTGATGTGCTTTCGGGAGCTATTTAAGTAATGTCCACTTGCAAAACATGTCAATGTCTTTCACAAAACAGTGATCAAAGAAATTAACAATTTTATTTCTTGAACAAATGTTAAGTTCACACAGAAGGTCACATGAAGAAGTCACATACAAATTCTCCTAAGTTTTACCTGCAGAAAAATTCTGCTCTTTAAGGTGAAGTTAAATGTTTCCCCTTTTCTCCAACACCAACCATAAAATCTTTTTTTCCTTGGCTGCCAGTAAGCTCAGAGGTATATTTAGCACTCAATTGTCATAATCAGCTCATTGCCAGAACTAGATCTTTCCTTATCCTTCTTTTTTCTCCAACATTTTGCATTTTGTTTTAATTGTTCTCTTCTCTGCTTGTTAGTTGCGTCACTCAAGTAAAATATTTTATGGAAGTAGGCAACATAGAAATCATTAGAAAACAATTATGAAGTAAAATATACAGCAATTTGCTTTAGGACAAATACACTCCAGAGGCTTCATCCATTTGGCAATTAGCATCCAGCAGGTTTTAGCACCCATTTGCCACCTGTTCAGTAGTCTTAACACTGCATGGCATTTGTGGTTACAATGAAGGGCTTGGTTTCCATCGTACCAGTGAGCTAGGTGCTTGGGAGTCGGGGGCAGACGAGAAGGGTGTAGTATGAGAACATGCCTTCATGGAGGTTGTATTCCCGTTGAGGAAAACAGGACATTAACACAAAACGATGAAGAATGTAAAATGGTTGGTATGTTAGTTTCTGAGGGCCACTATAACAAAGCACCATTAACTGGGTGGCTTAAAATCACAGAAATGTATTCTTTCACTTTTCTGAGGCCAGAAGGCCAAAATGAAGGTATCCATAGAGCCATGGTCTCTCTGAACATTCCAGAGAAGAATCTAGTCTGTGCCTTTCTCTTAGCTTCTGGTGTTTCCAGCAATTGGTGCTGCTGTGTGGTGTATTGACTCACTACTCCAGTCTGCCTCCAATGCCATGTGGAGCTTTCCCTGTCTCTGAGTGTGTCCACCTCTGTGTCCCTTGTCCTCTTGTTATAAGAACGACAGTCATAAGATTAAGGACACTCCCTGCTCCAGGATGACCTCATCTAAACATATATTAATGATGACTGCAAAGACTATTTCCAATAATGCCACATTCACAGGGCCCAGGGGTTAGAACTTCACTGTATCTTTTTGAGGGACACAATTCAACCACACAGTTGGCCGAGGAATAAGTATCAAGGAGTGTAGAACAGACAACTGGAAGTTTCTTGAAGAGGAAAGTTGGTTCTTAGCAGAGAGCCCGTCCAACAACACAGCTGTTGAGCAGACCGCCCTGCTGAAAGCTCTGGGACCTTTGTGTTGTCTGGGTGTCTTTCTTTCACTAAGGCCCTTCCCCGTTATCCTGCTCGCTCCCCCTACTTCATCCTTTGTCACAAACTGACTCTCGCAGATATCATTCTGTTTCGTGAGCAATCTCATTTCAGCCCTTGGCATTCTTGGTGTGCTCCGCATGTTGAGTTTTTATCAGTTTTGTGTGATGAGAAATTTCTAAGGCACTTTTTACAGGATGGCCTTCCTTCACTGTGTTCTTATCTCCTATTGCTATCACAAGCTTGTGTGATAGACTGCGCCAGCCTTAAATTCATAGCGTTCTCTGAAATAAAGGGAACACACACCTGATTTCTTTTGTTGTTGCTGCTAACAGTATATGTGCAAATATAACAGAGACCATCAAATTATACTCCCAACTATCAGCCGCCCTGCAATTTATGTGGATTGGAAACAAGAATTTGTTTATCTCCTTTTCCTAATGGAATTTTTTTAAAAGTAGTCTTCACTAGATTTTCTTTAGGGATAAAATGTTCACTTTCTTTTTGTAAGGTCTTATCATAATAATCTCCATTCTCTTGGCTGGTCAGGTAGAAGAACCTTAAAATGTGCTTCATCTTTTCCCATGCCATGTCTGATAAGCAACCTAGATTTGGAAATTCTTTCATTTTCCTCCCTCAAATGAAAATAACAAAGCTAGAGCATGATAGATTTATTGCTATGGTGGGCATTTTAGCTCATTTTAAATGTAGGAACCTTGCTAGAATAAGTATTTTGTTAAACATAATCACGGCTATCATCAATTAACATTTTATTGGTTGTTCATTGTGTGGTGTTTTGCTAGGCAATAATTGAACAAATTATGACAAATGGTATTTTTACATAAAATACCAGTGAATATGGAGTCACAAGTTTATGACCTGAAGTATATTTGGAGATTTACAAAGCAGGAAAGATACTTACCTCCACTGATGGAAGCTTGCAGTTAGAATGTGCAGGATTAAATCATTCCAGTTCTCACATTGAAGTCTTTGGTTCCACCTTGAATCATTAATGAATGTGACCAGGTCCTCATCCCCTCACACATGAATGCTCTTAACAATTGTCTGCTGGCCTTCTTTATTCCCATCAACACTAGTCCCAGAGTAATACCGAAGCATCACTACATTATATGTTCAAAGTGATTGATAGTTTGCCAAAACTTCTACATCATCCTTTATTCACATTACTCAGTGCTGAACCATTAGGTAGTTCATCCTGTGCAATGCTGGTCGTGGGATGCCAACATCAAGTTCTACCCTGATTTGGGGGATTTATATCTAGGACTTGTCCCACCGCTCTGCTTTGCTCACCTACCAACTGCCATTCTATTTCTATCCAACTCAAAAATCTTCCTAAGATGTTTATGAGTTCTCACATCAAATCAGATCCTTGGAATTGAAGGCCCTCATAACATTTCTTCTCAAAATATTTACATCTCCCATCCTGCTTCAGCAGTGGTAAGCCCCACTCCTTCACCACCACCCCAGAATGCTACTCAGATAAATATTCTTACTCCTTATCCTTGCCAATTCCCATCTTGCCATCTTTCCAGACCCTTCCAAGCCTTAGTCCTCTGTGACACCGCCCAAAACAACTGTAGGCCATACTGATACCTCCATGAGGAATTTGTGTCCCTTAGCATTTACATTTTATACCAAACTAGTTAGCACTTGTGCTTATTTCCCTAGCATTTAAATGTTGGCAATGCCTGTTACTTTTATTCTCTGAACCTGATTATAGTATCTTTGCAGTAAGGATATTATCCTTGATTTCTTTTCTATTTTGCACATTTAAATACATACTTTGATGATTGATAATTGGTATTTCTTAATTTCCTATACTTTTGGCTCAAAATTGTAAGTGTATACCATTTAAGAGTAAAATATTTAACTGCAAACCATATTCTGGTAATGATTCTAAATTAATATTAACATTCTGCCCTCCAAAATTCTGATTAAGGTAACCTTTTTGAAAAATACTAAATGTTAGAATGTTTTTGCTTTGGTATTTTAAATAGCACTTAAGAGAAAATTACAGTACTGTTCAGGATTATTTTGACAATTTTTTATAGAAGGGAATTGTTGTCCTTGCCCTTTCTGCCTTATCTGACTAAACATTTCTATAATCATTAATCTTTACAAGACTATATTTACAGTTGGTCCAGAAAACTCTAGGTTCTGCATATTTTCTGTGCTCTTCATGCATTGTTTATCAGGCTCTCCCATTTGGGATTGCACCATTCTACTGAGGCAAGAAATTGAGACCTCTGTTTTGTTGGTGCATTTGAGGAGTAGTGGGGAAAATGCTTTTAAGTACAGTGACCTTAACTAGATAGAAGTTCTTTGGGCACCAAAGGGGGAAAAAAAAAAGTTAATTCCTACCCAAAGCTTCATTAAATGGATGCTTTGTAAGAAAGGCTAATAAAAGTATGGTGATCCCATTCGTTTCGGGGGAACTCTATGCCGCAATGCCTCAGACAGAGCGGTTGGTCCTGCTTTATCAGTAAAGCATCTTAGATGCACAGTTAAATGGGACTTCTTTCTTGGGCTCTAACTGATGCTTTAGGGATTTTAGAACATTAGCCAATGGCTGACTAGCGTTATGGGATTTATGCACCACTGCAGCCACAAAATCAAGTTTCATCCCCTGAATGTGTGGAGGGTCCCTAATAAATTAAAGTTTCCTCCTTCCCCTGCTCCTACGGTCTTGAGGATTTCAGTCTTCAGATAATAACATTTGGAAAACCACATTGCAATGATTCACTTGCAAAGAGACAAAGCCATGTCAGTATATTGTAATGTCGTCTCAGAAAGTTTCCTTCAAAATTTATTTGATTTTTTAAAATTTTCCAGTTGAAGTCTGGTTTATATAGTGAAATGCATTGATCAGTTAGTTTGATGAATGCCCATCCAGCTATCACAATTTTGTTTTAGAAAGTTTCTTTTGACCTTTACCAGTTCTTTCCAGCCGTGAGCTCTCCATCCCCATGTCTCCTAGGTACATAACACAAAGAGGTTTCAACTTTCAGAAGCGTCTCTGCAGGCTGAGATCATTCATACATCCATCTCCAATAGCATGTTGATGTCAGAAAGGCTCAGCAAGTATATTTACCCAGAAAACTTCCCAAACATGCACTGTAAGTTTATTTGCATTTTTGAAATTGACATCCCACAGGTCTGACTCCCATCTACATAGATATCTACCTGACCTCCTTATACTAACAGCTAGATAAATGAGTATGCAGATAAATGCTGCGTCTCATTTATCATCTTACCTTGAAGTAGCTGAACATGTGATGGTTCAGCTTCAGATTTATATTTCCAACACCTGTATGCCACAAGAACCAATTTAATATCAACAATGGCATTAAAGAATCTCATTTTTAACTTATGCTGGAAGCGTACTTATTTCGTACATGGTATCATCAAGATGGTCTTTTGTTAAAAAAGTCCAAATACTTGTATGCCTAATGATTACAAATTTTAAACCTCACAGTGCACATCTACTTAGATATAAAATATCATATATAATAAAGGGCTAATGTGGGCATGATACCCAACTTAGCAAAGGGCTTATAAAAAGACAAGGGGAGAGGAGTCTTTTTAGAAGACATCTGTACTATGGTTAAAAGAAAAAGGAGGAGGGACCTAACCCCATCCCCAGATCCCAGCAGTGTTCGGGAAATCAAAGGAAACAAAATGAACACCAGTGAACCACAGCACCACAAACACTGGTCATGGTAGGTATCTTCAAATGTTTGAAAGACTGTCATGTGAAACAGGAGTTAATTAGATTTACTCTGTTAACTCCACAGGGCAGCACAAAGAACAATAAAAAGTTCTAGGGGAGGCTAATTTTTTGCCTCAATACTGGGAACTCTTGAACATCTAGAAGTCTTTATAAATGGCTTGGGCTGGATTGTTTTGCTAAGTAAGAAACTCCCAGTTTCCAGAAGTGTTTCAACAGAGTCAGGATGACCTCTATCCAGAATAATATATATGGAATGAATCATTGTTCTAGTGCAAAGATTTGCTTATGTGACCTCATAAATTCATTCCAATTTCAAGATTGATTCCTTGTGCTTGGTTGATGAGAAGGTATAATCTCTTCCAAATCAGCTTGTTTATTTTTCAAATTCTCTGATAGTTAAGGAAGAATTTTACACTTATTTCCTGCTGTCTTGTGTATTCCCTCAAATAGAAAAAAAAAAAATTCAGAAGAGCTCTTCAGTATTTTCTGTGATATGATTACCTCAGGCAGTGTTACAAGTGTAATTAAAATTCTGTTTGCATTCCTTGAAGTATAGATAAGCATCTCAGAGCCTGATCGTTCTGAAACATCAGATTCGGGTAGTTATCCAATCGAGGCTGGTAACAGTCTGAGTTATTCTGGATCTTCAATTTTGAGACTAAGACTAATTCCCTGTAATCATTGTTATACTTTAGGCTATAAGGTTACACATGTTCTAGAACAAGTTTGTGGACCCACAGAAAAAAAAACCAAGCTGAGGAGATTGTGGCAGGGATTTAGCTATTTACTGTGTGTAGATGCTTGTTCTAACAAAGCAATCTGGATTTTATTTTAAAATAAACATTACAAATGTGTGTTCCAAAGCCAGGCAGAGACCCACTTCCATATCAATTGAGTAAAACAGAGCTGAGAGCTGTAAAAAAAATAGAAGCCTATCGCTGCCTTCCAAGAGTCAGTAAGAATAATAACTCACATTATCAGAAAGGGCAGTGCAAAATTACTCGTGCAAAGAACAAGTAAAGACTTCTTGCTTTTCCTCTCCGGCTTTCTTGCTACCAATTTAAGATCAAGATCTTAGAAGGAATTACATTCCATCTTAGGTAGAACTGACAGAAACACATTTTCAATTACCAGCAGGTGACAATAGAACAACAATGTCAGTGGTTTTTTAAACAAGGTTATTTCTTGCTTTACAAAGGCGACTATTTATAAATGACTGAACAAGATCTCTAACAAATAATATTACTCTTTTCAAAAAACATAAATGCTGTATCTCTGGATACTGGTACATTTAATTTATACTTTCCTGGTTTCTTATGGGTCCAAAGGGAGAAAAAGGCACTCTAACAGAATTATTTGACTTAGAAAAATATTAAATGCCAACTACAACCCAAGGACACCTATTATAATAAACACGGTTATTACTCATTTCCATTTAAGGAAACAGAATGCATGATTCCATCTTATCGTTTTTGCAATGGTCATACTTCTTAGACACATTTAAACACGTGAATGTAAATGAATGAATGGATAAATAAAATGATGAAGGGGGGCGCCTGGGTGGTTCAGTTGGTTATGCGACTGCCTTCGGCTCAGTCATGATCCTGGAGTCCCGGGATCGAGTCCCACATCGGGCTCCCTGCTCAGCGGGGAGTCTGCTTCTCCCTCTGACCCTCCCCCGCTCATGCTCTATCTCATTCTCTCTCTCAAATAAATAAATAAAATCTTTAAAAAAATGATGAAGGAAATTAATACAAGTCAATGATGCCTCTCCTATTAGGCAGTCTTATGGCCAAACTCCATAGTTTTATTTCTGTGTCATTTCCCTCTCTCACCCCAAAAGCCCCCAAATACCCAGAGTTAAATTTTAGTGACTCAAGTAAAAAACTCACTTTTACTCTTTAGTCTACAAATTGAACTTACATTCATATTAGTATTAACTCTTTTTTTCTTGGTAGACTTGGGATTTTTAGTCAAGTTATTTGTAAGTTAAAAGCAGCTTCACCAGAAAGGGATTTCAATGGGCTTCACATCATCCCTCTAAAAGACAGATACAAAAATCACTCTCTGCTCTTCTTTTCTTGGAATATTTTTCCTAACAGCTCCCAATTGTTTGGAGCATTTTAAGACGTGAGTTAATGTTCACACAGTTAACTTACATTATCTCCCATCTAAGTTGAAGGTTTTAACGATGCCGAATTATCTCACTACCTTTTCCCTCCCATGATTCCATTAACCTTAGGATTTCAAAGCAATCTAATCTTGGATAAATTGCTTTCCTGTGTTTTGGCTGCTAGCTTTTGACAAACGTGTTTTAAGTTTCACTCAAAGGCTAATTTTTTCTTATTTTAACCACTGAATGCTTTACAAATTATGCTAGCAAGATGTCTTTTATTTCTCAAGTTTTCGTTACTCGGGAATTATAATTTTCTAAAGCTAAAAAAAGCTTGAAAACTTGATACTGAGCTAAATATCATTGACTAGATTAAATTGTTGGAATTTATTATTAGGAAACCTTGTTTTGCATTATTTTCTAGCTGATAATACTCTGGAGGTATTGGCATCCTCAAAAACATCTTGTCTATTGGTGAGAATGGCCAATCTTTAGAAGCATTCATATTTTTGCTGTGGGAATACAAAGTTAGCCGACTCTCTGTTCCAGAAGTTCACACACACACACACACACACACACAAACAGGGGTAAGAAAGGAGAATGGTTGGATTTTTTTCTTTTTCTTTTCTTCTTTCTCTCTCTTTCTTGTATCTTTTTAAATAGCCACTTAAGGTACTCACAGAAGAAACTATCAACTAAGAAATTTCTATGACATGCCATGACATTGTATTAGACATTGTGATGGAATCAAAGCAAAGAAACATAGGACATTTGCTTACCATAACGATCTAGTTGAGGAAATAGACTTGTCCTCTCCCAACTAAAACAATGTCATAGATCAAATGTGAAGAGTAGTAATAACATCATCAGAGCTACTAACCTTGAGCCCTTTCTATTGGACTGACACTGGACAAAGAATCTTACATAAGTTATCTCGTTTGGTCCTCACCACAGTGAAAGGGCTACTGTTGTTCCCATCTTACAGATGAGAACACAGAGCCTGAGAGGTCAGATTGTTTGCCCACATATAGCCAGTGCTCAGCTACAATTAAAATCTGACTCCAAAGCTCATGTTTCTATGCTTCGCTAATGCTGCATTTCAGAATATTCTAAATGTAGTGTTTCAAAGACGGTAGAGATCACTTTCAAGGACAACTTCACAGAGAAGTTGATATTTGTGCTGAGAAACGAAGGGTGGGCTGAATGAGGGTAAGTATAGATCCTGGGGAATCTGTTTTAGGCAGCGGAAATAGATGAAGCAAAGCATGAGGTTAACAGTATAGAGATGTTTAGGGACAGCTAGTCCTGTTTGGTTAGAGTGTAGCAGATTAGAAAAGCTTACTGGGACAAAATGAAAGACAATGGGTAGTTTTTATAATGTAATGTGTGTTCATTTATTAAGAATTTGAGAAATTAGAGGTAGGACACGAGAAATAATAAATAAAAACTTAGCCCTACATAACTGGAGTTTAGAGAAATCTCAAATTATCATCTGAGGCCAATTATGTTTTTAATGTTCTTTGTTTTCCTTCTCAAGTGAATAGTCATTACTGTAAGGAGAGATCTCCAAAGTAATTTATATTTCTTTGGTAAGAGAATATAAAAATTTAAAGTACTGTAGTAAATCAATTAATTCTTGATTGTGTGCTGTTTTAGACTACTAAAAATATATTTAACATACCTAGAAATATTATACCAAAATGAAAGATGGATTGTTTATTCACGCAATCTCATTATTTATAAATCTCTGGAAGGAATTTGTCCATTTTCACTTAATATCATGCTTTGTTATCTACTTCAAAAGGTCTACATAAACATCAGGGAACAGTATTTTATTCATGGCAAGATTAAGGTCAATTCTTATTGATTGCATGGACCTCTTGAATATCCAAATCCATTTGGAACTATCTTATTGTTTTGTTTTGCCATTACAAAGATAGATTTTTAAAGGGTCAACATTGTTATCCTCGGTACAAGAATTGGAAATATACAAATGCTTTTGTATATATTATATTCTCATTGGGTTATTGGTGATTATTTAAAAATGCTTAATCAAACCTTTACCAATTCTAGGAATTCATTTTCTCCTAAAATGAAAATGTCTGCTGTTTTTAGACACTTTTTTCCCTCCCCTTCTCTCATTTGGAAACAGACATTATTTTGCAAGGATAGACCTTGTTTGCCATACCACCGAATCAGGGACAGGTTTCAGATCTAAGTCATTTGATCAGAAAGGAAGAACATAAACAAGCTCAATCATGCATGAAAGCTTCTAATGAAATTCAAGTATCAAGGTAATTTATGAGTGCCAGAAGTGCAAAATTTGTATGATTTGCATGGCAAGTGCAGGGTTAATAGACAAAAAGGGGGGGGAAAACCCACAAAGAAGCAGCTTTCAGAGAAGCAGAGATGCAGTCAGGAAGCATTTTGCTGAGCCTCTCTGAAATGGGAGTTGATCAAGCAATTAATATAGTTAAAAACACAAAAGCACACTTGGATCTTAATCTACCTAAGGAAAGCAATCCAAACCAAATACGTAAAACTGATAGACTAAGACGACTTGCCAGTGAGATGGAAAAGTCTCATAAAAACCCAGAAATGGAATACAAGAAACAAGACCATTTGGCTCATCCTGTCTGTCAGCACTGAATTATTTCATAGTGATTAAACTGAGTTCGGTTGACCAGAGAGTTCATTTGTACTTATGAATCCACATGGAAACTCTGGCTACAGCAATAAACTTTCTGTTTTTTTTCTTTTCTTCCTGTGCCACTACCCACCCCCCCCACCACACCCATGGGACATTTTTGGTTGTAGGAGTGAGAACCTCAGTATTAAAGATCAGGCAGAGCACTCAGTATTAAGGATTCTGAAAACCAGAGTATTTTCCTTTTCTTATGAGCTTCAATTATTGAAAATTTTTAAAAACTGGTATTGTTCTTTGTGATTCCAGTGAGACACCACTGGTCTTACTTCAACAGTCCCTCATCCTGGGCAATGCTAGACTGTAAGCTTTGGGGGTCTAGAAACAAGGTCTGTGTTGCTTATCCCAGTGCCCAGCATGCTTCCTTGATCTAGTCAGTGCTCAGTGAATAACTGTTGAAAAACTTAAAAATTGAAAGCATAAGGTGCATCTACACTTGACAAATCAGGTGGGCAAGCTATGGAAAGCCACAGAATAATTTTCTTCCCTGAGGATCACATTTCCTGAAAAGTTGGAGAGGAAAGTTAAGTAATTTAACAAGGTTAATTAAAGTAGATCTATATTAAAACAAATTGGGATGATTTACAGATAAAATGCAAAATTCACATGAATTTGTAAGATTAAAACTTGAGACTTCAAAGCAATTTCACCAGGGGCGCTGTTTCCAGGGTTGCCCTCAGATCTGTGCCCCGTCATGAGAGGACTCCATGGGGACGCATGTGAATTACAGAGTAGATGAGTAAAGAAGACCTAAGGTGGGAGACTCAAAGAAGACAGATTTGTGATCATCGGGACGCCTTTGGCTAATTCAACAAATATTTCAGAGTGCAGTTCCTCTTGTTAATTTTGGGGCCCTGGCACAGGCTCACACTTGCGTACGGGAGTTTTAAAAGACACTTGTTTAGGTGATTTGGGAGATTGAGTAGGAGGGAGAGATTCCTTTTCCTTCTATCGTGCTGGGTTCTCCAGTTGGGGCCCGTAAAATTAGACTCACAAAGGACAGATTAATAAGATAAAAACAAAAGTTGACTAACACGTGTAGTACATCATGGGGGAGAAATCTCATGGTGTCTAACTCAAAGGCATGATTAGAACTTAAGATTATGTAACATTTTCACAGAGAACGATGAACTTGTAGAGAACTGATAAGACACGGGGAAGTTTTAGGCTTCCAAGAGTGGCACACTGTGGAAAGGTAAATATATGGGGAAAACTAGTGGAGCAAGCTTTGCTGTGTAGGTCCATCTTGATGCCACCTTCCCTTTCCCCCCTCCCCCCACAGCAAGAAAACTTACCCAGGAGAGGAGATTTATGGTAGTCCCCATTTTTCCAAGGTTTCTGCTTTCCGTCAGATAAGAGAAGCTCAGGAAAGGTGTCTTTCTGTATCTATTGATTCTCATTTGCCTCCAGCTCAAAATAATCCTTCTGCCAAAGTGGCATGTTTAGAGATGACAAATTCTCCCCCGTAAGAGAGAAGTGACAGTGTGGGTAAATCCTAGATACTGAGAGCCCAGAAGGAGCAATGTTATGAGAGGTTCAGATGGGGTTCGAGGCCTGTGATTGTATCTAATACAAATGAACCAAATGCGGCCGCTTGGAGGACACTCAAGAACAAGGCTCCACGTTCTGACTACTTCACTACAGGGCAACAGAACCATGAGCCTGCCTAGGGAGTTTCCACCTTCACAGGTTTTGTCATCTGAGTGCTGGATTCTTGGGCCTGCCTGGGCATGGGTGTGTTCACAAAAGCAGCACCACCATCCAGTAGGATGAGGGCCAGCTGAGACAGGAGTGATAAAGTGCTGGTATGGTTGGTTGCAGGGGCAAGCCTGGAGCTGTGGCCCTCTTTGGAGGAACCAAATGCCTAAGGACAAAGAAATCGAGTTGGTTCTTGACAGCTGGATGTTCATGATACCCAGTCTCGCCCTCAACAGAACCCGTTGAGCAGGAACAAAATCACATTTAGGAAGATCAATTAGATGACACTGAGGAGCCACTAGGACTGAGCAGAGGGCCAACTCTGAGCCTGTGGGAGGCTGTGTAGTATCGTAACTATAGTAGGTTGTGGAGAAGACAGAACCTAGCAACTAGCAAGGAGGGGCTTCGAGCGGATCTGACGTCACTGTCTGATGAGCTCCTCCCTACTGCCACCTACTCCTGGCTGTGACGGAGCCCTGGCTGGTATGCATAAGCTTCTCTCCAAACACTGGAAGTTCAGCTGGCTTCGAGGGACAGGGGGCCTGTACAGTCGCACAGGCCTTCACTTAGAAGGGCCCCAGGTGGTTTAATGCTCTGCTGGCACTCTTCCAAAATCCTTACTAATTTTATCTTTGATCTGGTGTTTTGTAGGTGAAGTTGGATGGGACAATGCAGCATGCACACAAGCCGGGGACACAGGGAGCAATATACATGTCTGCTGCTGAGCATTCCCAGGATCCCATGAGCACAGAATTCCAGTGGACCCACAATGTAACGACAAAGGATCTATATTATATTCTTTCTTACACATGTAAACTTGACATCTTAGCCAACCATGTATGATGACACAGAAGGACAAGGAAAAGTAGGGCAAACCATAGTTCCCTTCCTTTTCAGTCCTCCCTCACTCATCAGTGTGCTGAAAGTAGAGTGTTGTTAGAATGTGCACATACCAAAAAGTTAAATAAAAACAACTGATTTAATTTGGTGAAGAATTTCTACTGTTCTGGTAAGACCAAAACACATACACATATACAATGTTTGTAATTTCGGTGATTCCACATACTAGTTAAATGCTCTAATGTTTGCATTTAAAACTGGCAGCACACAACATAAAGATAGACAGTACTTGGTGATGATTTAAAATTCTAATTTTTCATCACTTAGAGAAACATTAAATAACAAAAACACCATGACAAGTTGTGAGAAAGATCACACCACACGGATCCGGGCAGTCCTTCCTGCAGCAGTGCACCGTGCACAGGTGTCCTGTGCAGTAACCCAGAAATTGTCACCGTCGGAGAAGATGGTCGGATCAATCTCTTCAGAGTCGATCACAAGGAGGCGGTGAGAACCATAGACAATGCAGGTAGCAGTACACTCCATGCTGTAACTTCCTTCGAACGCCTGAGATTCTTACAGTAAATTCAATTGGGCAATTAAAAATATGGGATTTCAGAAAACAAGGAAATGAGCCCTCTCAGATATTATCACTGACTGGTGACCGAGTGCCCCTCCACTGTGTTGACAGACATCCCAACCAGCAGCATGTTGTAGCTACTGGTGGCCAGGATGGAATGCTGAGTATTTGGGATGTTAGACAAGGCACTATGCCTGTGTCTCTGCTGAAGGCTCATGAAGCTGAAATGTGGGAAGTGCACTTTCACCCGTCCAACCCAGATCATCGATTTACTTGTTCTGAGGATGGATCCCTCTGGCATTGGGATGCCTCCACAGACGAACCTGAAAATTCATCACTGTTTAACCAAGGAGGAAGAAATAGTAAGGAAAGAAGGAAAAAGCTGTATATTTTAGTACCCTTAATGGAAGTTTTTTCTTGTTTTTTGAACAAGGGATCCCACATTTTCATTTTGCACTGAGTCTTGAAAGTTCTGTAGCTGGCCTTGTCCAGAAGAGATGATAAGAAACCATCTACTTACTCCTCTACGATCTGATAAATGTGATTATATAAAGATTCTCAAAAGAATGAATTCACTAGTATGCTTTCTTCTCAACCAAGAAGCACCAGCTTCTAAGAGTATATATTCAAGGTAGATGTGGGAAAAGAGGGACTAAAGTTCAAGGCCAGCTCACTGAGTTCCCTTTAATTTTCTTGGGCCTTTCCCAGAAGATAGATTAGTTTCTCTTAAATTCACATATGTTGCTCCAAATACTTTTAGACATTGATATTTTAAATAGAAAATTTCAGGTATTTCAGCATGGAAGTGCAGAACTCTTAGTTTCTCCTAACTGGACCCATGCTATGCATGGATACCTAAATGTCAAAATGCATCACCGGGAAGCCCGGAGCCATGGTGGGGATGATGAGCATGACAGCTTCCTGTAGCATTTAGCGGGTAGCCCGTTTCAGGCATCTCTATTCAGCAACCATCTTCAATCTTTTAATGTCTTGTGCTGACTCCCAGCAGCGCTCTGTGTCTTTTGTCAATTTCACAGCTTGACTTTTTTCAATTCCTGGATTTCTGTATACAGGAATGTTTTTAGTGCTCTTAGTCTCTTGTTCTGACATTTCCCCAAATATTTGTAATCTTCTGACACCACCCTCCATGTTTCAGCATCTCTAAGCATAGCTGCCCAAAACTGAGTGAATGCCTCCAAACCAAAGATGAGATTCTGTTTAATTCATGTTGTAATAGGACATTGATTAGTGAGGACACCATCCGTCTTGGTAAAATACCTAGTGTTTCTTCCCCCAGCTTTTGTTTCCAGTCTACACTGGAACTGATGAACTTACTTTACAGCCGTCAGACTTCCATTCTCCTAATGGTTGCAAAGATCAACAGAGACAGATGAGATCTTAAAGCTGTCTCCTTTACTCTTCCTATAGTTGACATTTAAGAAAAATCTTGACAATATCATGCCTCTGTCATCTAAAGCAGGAGTCAGCAAGCTTTCTGTAAAGAGCTGTAAATATTTTGGGCTTGGGTTAGGGATTTTTTAAGTTTCAAGTTTAGAGTTAGTCTGTGCAATTTTATTTACAAGGAGATTAAAGACTAATAATTTATATGAGAAGACATACTTATCCTTTTAAATAATCACCAAAAATATATTTCCATTGCATACATTTTAGGAGATATAAAAAAACATAGAGAAGAATTTGGCCAAGATTTTAATAACATGACAACTACCTTAGACACATTATCTTTCTTCCCGTGTGGCATCTTTAAAGTTTTATGACTTCTTCGATGTGCTATATGTTGAGAAAAATAGTATGTTAGTATGGAAAAGCACTTTGCTTTTGCCCTGCTTAAAGACCTCAGTAAGTATGTGGGTACCTCTACTCTACCTTTACTTTCTTGATTATCTGATGGTTGGTGTCACTAACTGATCATCATCTTGTTGGGATTATCTGTCATTATGCATCTCGATGATTTCAATCTTTAAGATTTTTTGCCTGTATCTCTATCTCTTTGTCCAGCATCACCTACCATGCTGGGCAGTTAAATATGTCTTCAGATTTATGTATGCTTTTTATTGCCTTATCACCAACCCACCCTTTTCTGATGTTTATAAACTTAGACAAATAAATGGTAGAATAATGGCTCCTCATTTCTTTTCTATGTTTTAGATTGCCAAATAATTTTTACAATGTGAAATTGATATGCTTTCTAAACATTTGAATTTATGAGATTGTGGTGACATCATATGATGTATCATACTTTTATGTTCTTTCCTTTGAAAGTTTTTGTTTAAGATTATGCAAATAAAGGTAACTCTTCTTCACTACTTACCTGTGGAATTCATTAATTATTTTTAACATAATCATTGTTTACATATTATTTTTTGGCAAGTAGAAACTGAAAATAGATACATTATAGAGAATGATGCATATTTCTTTAAGATTTTTAATCTTCCACTTTTTGATTAATTCTCCCATTTACATTTGCATGGTTATAGATAATCCATTTCCATTAAAACTTTTTGGGTTGTATTTCTCTCAAGAATTCTTCACTTCTTTTAACATGTACATAATCATAAGAGAGAAAACCCAATAAAAATGATCAGCTCTTTTGAGGAGCTAAGTTTCACTGGCCGTTCATTAGGGCAGTTTCAGGTTTTCACAGCATATAGCTTTTCATAATCTGTATTTTAAAAATGTGTCAATGGGTAGATGAAATTCAATTATTTTCTTTATAATTGATGTTATTACACTATAAGGATAGTATATGTTCTTTTCTGGGAAATATTACTTTGTGTTTATTCAATTGCTCTATCACCCAAGGATCTGTTTTTTACTAGCTACTAAAGTTTTTTCACTTTTTAAAATTGTTGAAATATATTTTATAGATACTAAACGAGTAAATCCTTCTCTGGTAATTATAATCTTGTGGCTCTTAAAAATATACAACAATGTTATTTTATACACTTTCTCAATAAGTACCTTACTTCATTCATTCATTTATTTGAAATCTTATTAAATACTCATTGCACCTAATTCCAATAGATAGTAAATAGCGATTAAATATATAGACTCTGGACACAAGCTCAAATCCTCACTTCCCTACTTCCTAGGTAGATGTCCTACATAGGTGAGGACAAATTATGTGATAGGTGATAATAGTCATCCCTTCGTGGGATTATGATGAACGTTGAATGGGAAAATACCTGTTAAATGTGCAGTGCGCACACAGAGCGAGCTTCAGCACATGCTAGCCATTATCCATATTGCTAGATGCCGGATGCTATGCACATTAATTTCTTTTTCATTTCCTCTGAGTAGTATTTCCAGAAATCAGCATTTCTTTCTAAGTTCCACAGCAAAGCTATTACTTACATGCCTTAAAATTGCCACTGTTTGGAAAAAAAATCAATTAGACAACAGGAGTCCATTTCCTATATGACTAGATTGTAGCCAATATTCTGGCTGCATTAAGTGTCATTTGACATAAAGATCATCCATCCTGCAGCCCTATCCTGGGTTGAAGCATTGCTGGCATATTGTCTGGAGGCTTTCCTCAACTATCTGCAACAGTCTGCAACTTTAAGTCTTGTCCTTTGAAGAAAACAATAGGAGCATCCACAAGACCAAGTTTCTTGGTGTTTCTGTTGTTCACACCCAACGGATTCAAATATCAAGCTAATGACTTAGGAACATAGTTTTGCCCCTTGTGAGGATTCAGCCAAAACATCCCAAGCCTGGGAAACTACTTAGAGTATCATTTTGCTTTAGTGCAACGTTTTCTTTGCTATAAAAATATATCAGTCAAATGCAGCAGAGACACAACACAATTATTGTTACATAGATAAGGCTGACTTCTTTTTTCCCTAAGCTCTAATCATGCCTTATGTAAATTCTAGAAATAATGGTTAATCCTTTGAAGGAAAAAGTTTTACTTGAAGCTTGGTCATATGTTATATATAGTAATAAATTTCAGTTAGATTTATGAGTTAAATGTGAAAAAGAAAGAGAAAAATATTTTTTCTTTAAACACTTTCAAAGAATTAGAGTGGTAGGAAAAGAAATTATCTTTGAATAGATTTTTGGTCTTTGGATGGGGAAAGACTTTCTAACTCAGAAACAATGGAAAAGATCCCAAGGGAAAATACAGCCAAATATGCCATACGATATGCTTTTTAAAAACTTAAATTTAAAAATTAGCAGAAACAAGGATTTGCCTAAAAATGACAGTGAAACCTTACTATCCTTAATTGATAAAGTATCTTCACAAGCCAATAATAAATTACATTATTCTAAATTATAAATGGGTTGTTCTAAAGCAAAGCTGAAGAATGTAATTATTTATTTTCAAAATCAGGCTGTTAAAACTTTTTAGAGAACCATCAAACTAAATAAATATGTATATTTGGGCTTTTAAAAAATGGGATAATATTACCTGCCTCAAGAGTTTTCATGGGGATTGAAGTAATTATGCATATAAAGTACAGCACCCAACTAGTAACAAAAGAATTAAAAGAAAAGTTTTCTGTTTCCTATGATTCTAGAGTATGCATAATTTCAGATTTCTGAACTTCAAGGTAGTCCAGACTAAGCCAACTGTGTTTCAACTATAAGCAGCTGAGGCAGTTTGGGGAAAAAAATGTATAAATAAATGTATGAATACATTCTATCTGAGGATTTCACTCAGATCCTCACTCACTGAAACACAAATGATTCAATGCTCCAAAAAGCAAGCTCTGGTATTATGACTCAGTCAATGCACGAAATGAAAAACAAGGCGAGCCTGCCTCCCGTCTGTGTAGCAATGATAGTGACTTGTTGTTTGTCTCAAGCAGAAGCAGCAGGAAAAAGAATCCCCAAGCTTGACTGAAAGCACCCCCAGGATATCTCCAGTGATCTCAAAGATGACATGAGATTTTCAGACAATCATTGGAAAATTTTGATTTTAATCCAATTTGTTTTAAATTAAAATATGCTTCTTCAGTCCTGTCCTTAGGAGAGTCTAAGAAGGCAAAAGTCGACAAAGTACTAGAACCACCACTTGAAGGAGAAATGGAATCATTGGCTGGGTAATAAAGGGAACCTCAGCAGTTCCAACACAAATTTTCTTACCTAATATATTCATTATATTTCTCTACATTTCCATTTTAATTATAATGAAGAAAAGGCAGCAACCCTTTGCCATGTGCTGTAATTTATCCTTGCTCTAGCAAGATAAGTAATACTACTCCAAATATATCATAAACAAAATATTTATTAGGAAAGCCTCATTAGCATGCATTTCATTCTGATAATAAGGTTTAGGAATTTAAATTAATATCAGTGTTATTTGAGAACATGGCTATTAACATTTAATAATATTTAGCATTTATATAGTCCTTTGTGTTTCCAAAGTACTTTAGTCATTAATTAATTAAACCTCAAATTATCATTGTGAGCAGGTTCAGCTCATGGTTTCTTCAGTTATATAACTGTATTCATAAGTATTCAAACTTTTCCAACTAGGAGCTCTAACAGTTGTTTTCTCGAAAGTTCTTTCATGCAGAGTGAGATCGCCAGTGTATCCAGGCAGGAATCTCTCCATGGTCATCTGTCAATGGTATTCTGCTGGTAACTATGAGGACCAGAGATGCACCCCTGGCAGGAGGACCAGAGATGCACCCCTGGCAGGAGCTCTCTTTAAGTCTTCTCTAAATGTCTTGATTCCTACTCTGCTTCTTATTGCTCCCAGTCTCCCACCCTGGCTTCATCACACACTGACGTGACCCAGCTAAGGCCTTAAAGCAGATCCTATACTTAATATTTATCCATCTAAGACTATGTCACAAACATGACCTTTGATTCAAAAGGAATTAGGAAACATACACACCTAGGAGGTAGGGGACACTCACTCTACGATATTTAATGGCTCCCCATTACCCATATGCTATAAAAATTCCCATTCCTCAGATCTGATATTTAAACCTTCTACAATGTCACCTTTGACTTCCTACTCCTTCTCAACCCCAGCTTCACACATCCCTTCCCAACCAGAGAACACAGTGACGTTTTGGTTTGACCTCGTCACAATGAGCATGTGCAAGTCCATCTGGACAGGTGTTAACAACACAGATTTTAAGGGGTAGCTTGGCTGCTCTCAGAAAAATTGCACCCAGGGAGATCCCTTGCTCGGCCTTGGTTCTCAGCAGAAAGGCACATCAAAGTGGTGAGTGTGTAAACCCACATGGGCCATCAAGCTGCTCTGTTGTTGGATTCCTGACCCATCCCAGTGCCTCCTCAGCAGGAAATGTTGCCTCCTCAGCAGGAAATATTGTCATCCGCTTACCCTTTGGGGCCTTGACTATGGTTCTGGGTTCTTTGCTTTCACAGGGGAATATTCAGTTTTGCTTAGACAGTCTCAAGCCTGGTTCTTTGCCTTGTGTTATGAGTAGGGCAGAAGTCATCCCCTAAGGTCCATTCCTGAGGGATGAAGGCAGAGAGCTCTATCACCCTCCTCCAAAGGATAATTTTATCAAAGCTAAGTGGAGAAAAACTCTAAAAACATTCACATACTGGTAGAAGAAAGGATACATTTAAAATCAGCAAGGAAAAGGGAAATTATTATCATCCATCAGAGTAGCAAAGACAGGAAAAGATTCTTAATGCAGTCACCCTGGGTCTTAGCTCTGCTTTCTCTTGCTAGCTACTGGATTCATAGATCGGTGTTTTAAATACAACTTGATTCATTGGAGTAGTCAGGATAATAGTGTACATCTTCAGTGTTCCAGAGGTTACCAAGTTGGAACAGCTTTTTATTTCAGATCAAAACAAATGTAACAAAACTTGTTCAAGTAATAAAATGTACTCAGTATCATATGGCCGCATAAATCCCAAACATGCTATAAAATTATCCTTGGGGACTGCATTTTCCAGATTATAGAGATGGCTCATATTCCATGGATCTTCCATACCCTGCTACTAATTTAAAACTACCCTTGGCATATTCAGTAAACATTTGAGAGAGAGAGAGGGAGAGAGAGAGGGACAGAGAGAAAGAAGTCAAAACTTACATTAATCTTAAAATTCTATGTATAAATGCTGAACTGATACCCTGACATAAATATTCATTTCCAATCTGAACCCTCACTGTACAATATCTAATGGCTATTACCTACATACAATACAAATCCAAACATCCTCAGATCTGATGTTTAAATTTTCAGCAATACCATATTTGACTTCTGAACCCCAAGCTTCACATATCCCCTCCTGATCCCGGCATGTGTTTCAGGCAGGAATAGTATATTTGACTATGAATACACTGGCTGACGTCCCAATCTCTTGGCTTTTATTTGAACCGTTTCTACTATCCAAAATATTTATATATTATTTCCAGTTGCTCCCACTATGTTGTGAGACCCTTGAGTAGATGCACTAGGTATTATTCATTTCTTTATTCTCCACAGTGCTTATGGAGCTTTTTGAACACAGAAGACATTCACAAAATGCTTTCTTAAAATGAATCGGGTTGAAAAACAGAAGCCAGGTTTTCGTTTTTTGTTTGTTTTTCATACTTGTTACCAAGAAATGGCATTGAACTGCAATATATTTTATTTAAAGAAAGACACAGCATGAAGATTTTCTTCAAGTTTTTTTCTTCTTTTTTTATGTGACCCAACAGACATATGATGTCTTCCGGTCGGAAATAGGATAGATTCTGATCACAGAGTCACCAAAATGTGGGGAAACTAGCTAGAAAAAAAATTTTTTTTAATTTTATATTGTTATGTTAATCACCATACATCATTAGTTTTTGATGTAGTGTTCCATGATTCATTGTTTGTGCATAAAACCCAGTGCTCCACACAGAACGTGCCCTCTTTAATACCCATCACCAGGCTAACCCATTCCCCCCACCCCCTTCCAGTCTAGAACCCTCAGTTTGTTTTTCAGAGTCCATCGTCTCTCATGGTTCGTCTCCCCCTCTGATTTACTCCCCTTCATTCTTCCCCTCCTGCTATCTTCTTTTTTTTTTCTTAACATATATTGCATTATTTGTTTCAGAGGTACAGATCTGTGATTCAACAGCCTTGCACAATTCACAGCGCTCACCATAGCACATACCCTCCCCAATGTCTATCACCCAGCCACCCCATCCCTCCCACACCCCCACCACTCCAGCAACCTTCAGTTTGTTTCCTGAGATTAAGAATTCCTCATATCAGTGAGGTCATATGATACATGTCTTTCTCTGATTGACTTATTTCACTCAGCATAACACCTTCCAGTTCCATCTACATCATTGCAAATGGCAAGATCTCATTCCTTTGGATGGCTGCATAATATTCCATTGTGTATATATAGCACATCTTCTTTATCCATTCATCTGTCGATGGACATCTTGGCTCTTTCCACAGTTTGGCTATTGTGGACATTGCTGCTATAAACATTGGGGTGCACGTACCCCTTTGGATCCCTACATTTGTATCTTTGGGGTAAATACCCAGTAGTGCAATTGCTGGATCATATGGTAGCTCTATTTTCAACAGTTTGAGGAACCTCCATACTGTTTTCCAGAGTGGTTGCACCAGCTTGCATTCCCACCAACAGTGTAGGTGGGTTCCCCTTTCTCCGCAGCCCGCTCTGAATTCCCCACTCTGAGTTCCCCGCTCTCTCGCAGCCCATGTTCTGAATATGTCTGTGAAGTCCATTTGGTCCAGTGTGTCATTTAAAGTCTTTATTTCCTTGTTGATCTTTTGCTTAGATGATCTGTCCATTTCAGTCAGGGGGTGTTAAAGTCCCCCACTATTACTGTATTGTTGTCAATGTATTTCTTTGCTTTTGTTATTAATTGCCTTATATAATTGGCTGCTCCCATGTTCGGGGCATAGATATTTACAATTGTTAGATCTTCTTGGTGGATAGACACTTTAAGTAGGATATAGTGTCCTTCCTCATCTCTTATTACAGTCTTTGTTTTAAAATCTAATTTGTCTGATATAAGGATTGCCACCCCAGCTTTCTTTTGGTGTCCATTAGCATGGTAAATGGTTTCCACCCCGTCACTTTCAATGTGGGGGTGTCTTTGGGTCTAAAATGAGTCTCTTGCAGACAGCATATCGATGGGTCTTGTTTTTTAATCCAATCTGAGAGCCCGTGCCTTTTGATTGGGGCATTTAGCCCATTTATATTCAGGATAACTGTTGAAAGATATGAATTTAGTGCCATTGTATTGCCTGTAAGGTGACTGTTACTGTATATTGTCTGTGTTCCTTTCTGGTCTATGCTGCTTTTAGGCTCTCTCTTTGTTTAGAGGACCCCTTTCAATATTTCTTGTAGGGCTGGTTTCGTGTTTGCAAATTCCTTTAGTTTCTGTTTGTCCTGGAAGCTTTTTATCTCTCCTTCAATTTTCAATGGCAGCCTAGCTGGATATAGTATTCTTTATTGCATATTTTTCTCATTTAGTGCTCTGAAGATATCATGCCAGTCCTTTCTGGCCTGCCAGGTCTCTGTGGATAGGTCTGTTGCCAATCTAATGTTTCTACCTTTATAGGTTACATATGTCTTCTCCCGAGCTGCTTTCAAGATTTTCTCTTTGTCTCTGAGACTCGTAAGTTTTACTATTAGATGTCGGAGTGTTGACCTATTTTTATTGATTTTGAGAGGGGTTCTCTGTGCCTCCTGGATTTTGATGCCTGTTTCCTTCCCCACATTAGGGAAGTTCTCTGCTATAATTTGCTCCAATATACCTTCTGCCCCTCTCTCTCTCTCTTCTTCTTCTTCTGGGATCCCAATTATTCTAATGTTGTTTTGTCTTATTGTATCGTTTATCTCTCGAATTCTGCCCTCGTGGTCCTGTAGTTGTTTATCTCTCTTTTTCTCAACTTCTTTATTTTCCATCATTTGGTCTTCTATATCGCTGATTCTCTCTTCTGTCTCATTTATCCTAGCAGTTAGTGCCCCCATTTTTGATTGCACCTCATTAATAGCCTTTTTGATTTCAATTTGATTAGATTTTAGTTCTTTTATTTCTCCAGGAAGGGTGTCTCTAATAACTTCCATGCTTTTCTCAAGCCCAGCTAGTATCTTTAAAATCATGATTCTGAACTCTAGGTCCGACATCCTACTAATGTCCATATTGAGTAGGTCCCTGGCAGATGGTACTACCTCTTGTTCTTTTTGCTGAGGTGATTTCTTTCATCTTGTCATTTTGTCCAGAGGAGAATAGATGAATGAGAGAACAAAATGCTAACAGGTTAACAACGTCCCCAGAAAATATACTCTAAACAAATCAGAAAAGACCTGAAACCAGGGGAAAAGAAAGCAAAAGAAAGAAAAAAGAAAGAGAAAAAAAAAAAAGAAAAAGAAAAAGATAAAAACAAACAAAAACAGAACAAAACAAAAAAAAACAGAATATGATCAAATATGATCAGGCTAGTGCATAGATCAGTGCCACACACTAGATTTTGGGTGTATTTTGGTCTGTTAGAAGATAGTGCCTCCTAAAATTGTAAGGAAAGAAAAACTTATATATGTACAAAATAAGGGTTGATACAATGAAGGGATGGAAGATAACTGTAAGGATGAAAATTATAAAAGATTTTATAAAAGGATTTGATAAGTTGTTTGAAAAAAGAAAGAAGAAGATTTAAAAAAAAAGAAGAGAATGTGATCAGGCAGGAGACTAGAACAAAGCCATACACTAGAGATTTAAGGTATATTTTGATCTGTTACAAGAAACTGTATCTCAAAATTTTAAAGAGTGAACAATTTATATATATCTGCCAAAAATAAGGGTAACTACTATGAAGGGATAGAATATGACTCTAAAAATGAAAAATCAAAATGTTTTTTTTTAAAAGGGATTGATAAGATGTTGGTTGAAAAGGGGAAAAAGAAAAATAAAAAAAAAACAGTTAAAAAAACTAACTTTGAAAAACTAATGAATCATGGTAAAAAAGCCATGAATTCTATGTGCAGGATTCCCCTAGCGCTGGAGTTCTCCCGTTCTCCTTGATCGGTAAACTTGGTCTTGGCTTGCTGGCTGTTCGTGCTGATCTTCTGGGGGAGGGGCCTGTTGCCGCGGTTCCCAAATGTCTTTGCCGGAGGCGGAATTGCCCCGCCCTTGTGAGTCTGGGCTAAGCAAGCTGCTCGGGTTTGCTCTCAGGAGCTTTTGTTCCCCGCAAGCTCTTGGTACAGCTTTGGAGGATGGGAGTGAAAATGTTGGCCTCCCAATCTCCGCCCAGAGGAGCCGAGAACTCAGGGCCCCGCTCCTCAGTGCGCCCCCAGAGAAAAGCAGTCGGTCACTCCCGTGTCCCCGGTCTCCAGCCACACTCCGTGCTCACCCGGCCTGTGACCGAGGGTTTCTATCTCTGGCCCCCGACCCCGTGCGGAGTCTCCAAACCCAGCAGATCCCTGCGGTGCGCTCCCGTGCCGCTCCTCCCGGGGGAGGAGGGGAGTCTCCCCGGCTCTGCCGCTTGTTAGGTCCCTGCTGGAGGAGCAGTGGCCCAACTGTGCTGCGGATCACGGTTTATGGCCACCCCGAGCTGAGAGCCCGCGCTTCGGCTCCGTCTCTGCAGCTGGCTTCCCCGCTCCGATTCCTGGGAGCTCTACCGCACTCAGGCATCCCCGGTCTTTCTGTGACCCCGAGGGTCCTGAGACCACAGTGTCCCATGAGGGTTCCACCACCCCCCCCTTAGCCACTGGAGCGACGTCCCTCAGCAGAGCCGGCTTCTAAAAGTCCCGATTTTGTGCTCCGCGGCTCTAGCACTTGCCAGAAGCGGCCGACGGAGGCCCCCTCCCCTGCCGTCTATCCTCCCGGATATCACCTCGGATTCACTTCTCCGCACGTCCTACCTTCCAGTAAGTGGTCGCTTTTCTGTTCAGGGAGTTGTTGCTACTCTCTTCTTCGATCTCCCGTTGAGTTCGTAGGTGTTCAGAATGGTTTGATCCCTATTCAGCTGACTTCCTGAGACCAGACGAAATCCAGGTCTCCTACTCCTCCACCACCTTGCTCCGCCTCCCTAGCTAGAAAAAAATTTTAATGTTTTTTAATGTTGCCTATGTTTAGGAAACTTCTTGAATAAGAAGCTACCAATTAGAAAAGTTCTATATACATATATGTATATATAGAACTATATATAGAAAAAAGTTATATATATACACACACACTATATGTATCTATGTACACTTTTGTGTACATAGATAAAAGGACCAATCATATGTGTGAGTAAGAACTTGCGCCCTCCAAAATGTGAAACATTAAATTGTATAACCTTCCACCTATGAGCCAGATGATCTTGGTTTCAAGGATCCCACATGTGAGACCCATTGGCTATTATACCTAACTCAGTCAACAGGCAGCCAAAATGTACTATATATATGTACATATAACATATATAAAATATTCAAATATATTTGAATTAACATATATTAATTAAATATACTATATATTATTATAAAATATGTCAATATACTAATAAATAGTAAATATATAATCAAATACATTTTTATTGGAATTACAGATAAATGTTTAATGTTTTTTTTTAATTGGGGTTAAGTTTATGGGATTTTTTTTCTCCTAAATAGAATAAATGCATTGTATTTTTAAGAACCAGTTTAGTTTTACATTTAAAAATTGCATTGCAGGTCCCTGCCTTGCGTAGGGCACTGGACTAGATGATGAGGAGGGAAGGACAAAAACTGTCTGCTGTGGTTTTGAGGAGCTCGCCGTCTCCCAGGAGGGCCAGATGTGCAAACAACTAACAATATGATGTGATCCATAATGGTGAGAAAAAAATGCTGCAGGAGCACAGAGCAAGGAGCAACGCATCCTGCTTAAAGAGACTTAAAGAGAGACAAGCAGTGCTCACGAGCTCACTGTTGCCTATCTAGGCAGAGAACAGTAGAACTCTTTGCAAGAATAAGGGCACAAGAAAGAAAAATTTATGGTGTTTGGGAGACGGATGCGGCCTTGTGTCGCGGAAGAGGGCACACGGATTGGCAGGGGTGGTAAATTCAGAAGCCGGGCATCAGTAGTAACGCAAGACCTGTGGGGACTGGAGCCAACTGCAGAGCGTGTGCCCTGTCTAGAGAGGCTGGCAGCTGCGCAGGGGCGACAAAAAAATCTGGATTTTCTACGAAATCTACCAATTCTTAATTCTTGAAAACTGATTTAAAATTTTAATGCTGTGTAATAATCAACAGAATACATTCGTGGGTTAAGTCCGATCTGCGGGTGACTGGGGTAAGAATCCTATCACAGAGGTGAGGAGGCTGAGAAGGTGGTTTGGGGACAGGTTGTAAAAGGCAACCGTGGGGCCCTACATGTGTTCATTATCTTGACTGTGATGATGCTTCTACCACCTGTACATACGTCAAAACTCACGGTACGTTTGAAAGGTGCGGACTGCGCTGTCAAATGTACCTGATAAAGCTTTTTTTTTTTTTAGTTAAAAAAAGGGAAATATGCTTCCCAACACCAAAAAACAGTAAGATTAAACTAAATGTATTTCTTACTTACAAAGGTTTTCCAGCATCGCTTGCCTCGTGCACCTGATTCACGGTAGCTGCGGGGAAGAACACCCGGGGGAGGAAGTCTTCCCAGCAGACACCCGGGACTCCTTCCGAGAGTAAGCCGGCAGGCGAGGAACCGGGGAAGTAAAAGACACGAGGCCTGTCCCTTCGGCCTCTGAATGTCTTTAGTGTCTCGTTTCTAAGAAATGAAGAACTAAGAGCATCTATAGGATCGAACAAGAAAGACAAAATGTAGGTAGAAGGAACGTGGGAAGTTGGCGCAAGAACACTGCACAATCAGACCTGGTTTGTTGCCACATCCTGTGCTGTTTCTAAGGAACTTGTTTGGCAGTAGTTCCTTCCACATACCTCCTGATTTTGGACCCAGCATAAAAAGTCTAAGCCATGGTGTCAATAAAGAATGAGTATTGCTCTAAAGCCAAGCAGATTATTGTTAATCAGCTCACTCTCCAGGCGATTTACAAATTCAGCAACGCTCTGCCCACTTAAGACAGGAAGAGGGTCCAGGACTGATTTGTGGTAGTGAAATTTTCTGATGAGTCTATTTTCTTCCGTTTCATAAGCTAAATTGATGAATTAATTAATTAGCATAGTGTTTTTCATGTGATTATATACAATACGTATATGCTCTCTTGAGAAACATATGCAGGTGCAAGAGAAAGCTTACAACGGGTCTCTCCTGTGAGAGTTCTCTTCGGGGATTTGTACTATCTCTCCTTCCAAGAGAAGTTAAATTCCATAAGAGAAGAAATCATGCATTCTCCTATAGACAATGGATTTTTTTTCCTTCTATTTTTCTTTCTGAGTGAAAAGGCAATGACAGAAAATAAAAAGTAAGGTTCAGAATTATATTGAACCCTTGTAATTTGTGAGCTGTTATGTTAGCGATGAAATTGTATCTGGTATAAATTCTCAGCACAATGGATACGGTTCTGCTCGATGACTCACATTAGCATTATTAAGAGCTGTGCTGTTAAGTTCCACAAGTCACATGACAAATTATCTACACTGGCTGTTAAAGCATGGGAAAAGGCAGCGAGAAGGAGGGGGACTGGAAGGTCAAGGGGTAGGGAGTGGAACATGTCCAAGTTACACTGCACGGAAGGTTACCAGGCAGTGAGTCCTGGTCAGAAAAAATTGCACTTACCGAGGTAGAACAGACTGGCAGACAGCACAGGCTATCCACTCAGGCAGAACTGTTTGGCCCCCTACATCTTACACTTCCTCATTTTTCGACCTTGGAGCAGTCACTGATCTCTCTAAGTCCCATCTGATGACATAAAGTGAGTACAGCATTTGGGATTTTATAAACATCCTGTAAAAGACAGCTGTTGTTATCACAGATTCATAGGAAAGATCTTAAATATCTCCTACGACCAACCCACTTTACAGAAGAGTCTACTGAGACCAGAGAAGCTTCTTTGCCTAAGCTCACACAACTAGTTAGACACAGAGCTGGGAATGGAATAGAACACCATGAACTTTATCCCCTTTTGTTTGTATTTTATTTTATGGTTAATATCTGTCTTCCTTTTCATTACAGCTTTATTGAAGGATAATTATCATACAACAAGCCATAATTATGTAAAGTGTACAATTTTATGAACTTTGGTATATATCCATGCCCAAGAAACAATCACCATAATCAAAATAATGAACTTACCCTTCACTCCCAAAAGTGTCTTCCTTCTCCCATGTAATCCATTTCTATTTTCCTTAACCGCCTATGGACAACAAATTCTGTCTATTATAGATTTTTATTATAGATTTTTATTTTACAGCATTTTACATAAATGGAATTGAATACTACTATAGATAGTACACTATCTTTTTTTTGTCTAGTTTCTTTTAGTCAGAAAAATGATTTGAGATTCATCCATGTTGTTGCATTTCATTCAATTTTATTCCCGAGTAGTCTTCCACACTGCAATGTGTTCGTCCATTAACCTGTTGATAAACATTTCAGTTGTTCCCCAGTTTTTGCCTATTATAAATAAATCTGCTGTGAACATTTGCACGCAAGTCTTTGTGGGACATATGTTTTCATTTCTCTTGGGTATATATGAGGAGTAGATTAGCTGTGTCTCCTGGTAAGAGGATGTTTAGCTTTTTCAGAAACTGCCAGGCTGTCTTCCTGAGTGGTTGTGCCTTCTATTATTCCTACTGGCAGTGCATGAGGGTTCCCTTTCCATATCTCCACAGACATGTGCTGCGGGCCAATAGCCAATGGCTATTGCCATTGGCTTAGTTTTCTATTGCAGTGTGGCAAGTTTCCACAAACTTAGCTGCTTAGAATAACATACATTTATTAGCTCACAGTCCTGTAAGTTAGAAGTTCAGGCCCAGAGTGGCCGGATCCACTTCTCAGATTCTCACGAGCCTAAAATCAAGATGTCATCCACCTGCATTCTGATCTAGAGTTCAAGTTCTCTTCTAGGCCCGTGGCATGTGGCAGAATTCAGCTCCTCCTCATCGGAGGTAGGAGTGAGGTCCCCACTTCCTTGCTGGCCGTCAGCCATCAGCTGCTCTGGACTCCTACAAGCTGCCTACATTCCTTGACATTGTGGCTGCATTCCATTTTCAAAGCTACCACTGGTGCGTGGAATTCCTCTCTAGCTTCTTATCTCTCCGACTTTCCCCATTAGTGACCTCTAGATTTAGATCTAAAGGGCTCATGTAGTTAGGTCAGGACGATCCAGATAGATAATCTACCTGTCATGAGGTCACCTGACTTGGGAACTTAATTACATCCACAGAAGTCCTTTTGCCAAAAGTATTATATTTTGTTATATTCATAGGTTCCACCCACACGCAAGGGGAGGAGATTATAAAAGAGCATTATATGCAAGGGTAAGTAAGGGTCATTGGGTATTGAGGAGGGCACATGCTGTGATGAGCACTGGGTTTTATAAAAGTAAGGGCCATTTGCGGTCATCTCAGAATTCTGCCTGCCATTATATTTTTAGCCTTGAGGTAACAGTATTTCATGGTGATTTTAATTTTCATTCCCCTTATTACTGATGAGATTAACATCTTTTCATCTTTTCACTTATAATCTCCTTTGGTGAAGTATCTGTTCAAAACTTTACGCATTCTTTGGTATTGTTTGTCTTAAATCAAACTTTTTCATTTTGATAAAGCCTGATTTATTGTGTTTCCTTTTATAGTTTGTGGGGTTTTGTGGCATATTTAAGAAATGTTTACCAAAACCAAGGTCATCAATTGTCTCCTCTTTTTTCTTACACAAGTTTTATAGTTTTAGTTCTAACATTTACATCTATGATCTATTTTGAGTTAATTTCTGTGTGCGGTGTAAAGGAAAGGGGCAAGATTCATATTTTGCATATGGAGACCTAATTGTTCTAGCACCATTTATCGAAGAGATAATCCTTTCTCTATTGAATTGCCTTGGCACTTGTTTTGAAAATTAATTGTCTATGTATGTATGGGTCTACATCTGACTGTTTTCTGTTCCACTGATCTAGTGAATATCTTTATGCCAGTACAACATTGCCTTGATTAGCGTTGGCTTTATAATAAATCTTGAAGTCAGGTAGCATTAGTTCTTTGCTCTTTTTTTCAAAACTGTTTTGGCTATTCTAAATAGTTTGCATTTACATGTAAATTTTAGAGTCAGCATGTATTTCTTCAGAAAGCATACTTGGATCTGGGTTGAAATTGTGTTAAATCTGTGGATCAGTCTGGGTGAAATTGATATCTAGGACTATTGAGTCTTCTGACCAATGAAATGTTATATCTTTCTATTCATTTTGGTCTTTTATGTTTCAGCATGAAATTTTTAGATTTAGAGTGTGCATGTGATACAAATCTCTTGTCAGTTTATCCTTAAGTATTTTCTATTTTTGATGGTATTCTTTCTTTAATTTCAATTTCTGTTTGTTTGTGGATAGTAAATGGAAATGCAATTTATTTCTTACTTTCCAATATGGATACCTTTTATTTCTTTTTCTTGCCTTATTACACTGAACCAGCAGTACACTATCGAAAAAAATGATAAGAACACACACCAACTAATTCTCAATCTTATAGGGAAAGCGCATCCAGGCTTTCATCATTAAGTGTAATGTAGCTGTAGGGTTTTCCTGGATTCCCTTTATCAAATCCAGGAAATTCCCCTCTCTTTCTTGTTTGCTGAGAGGTTATTATTATTATTATTATTATTATAAATCAATGTTGGATTTTGTCAAATGCTTTTTTACAGTCATTGTGATCATGCGATTTTTCTTCCTTCAGCTCTTGATATGGTGAATTATATTGTGTTAGCCTGTTAATATGATGAATCACATATTGAATCAAGCTTGCATTTCTGAGAGAACCTCTACTTGGTCATGATATATTATCTGTTTATATATTGTTGCAATTTGTTCGTTCAAATCTTGTTAAGAAAATATATGTCTGTGTTCATATGGGATATAGAGGTCACTGATTTAAATTGTTTCATTTCTAATATAAGCATTTAATGAAGTTCCTTTAAGCACTGAGTAACTGCATTCCCCATATTTTTTGTGTAATATTTCAGTTTGCATTCAATTCAAAACACATTCTAATTTCCTTTGACTCTTGGGTTATTTAGGAGTATGTTGTTTGTTTTCCAAATATTTGAAGACTTTCCAGATATCTTCCTGTTATTGATTTCTAGTTTAATTCCATTTTATTCAGATTGGATTCAGAAGGCATACTTTTTATAATTTCAATACTTTACAACTTACTGAAAGATTTTAATGGCTCAGAATATGGCATATCTTGGTAATCATTCTGTATGTACTCGATAATAATGTGTTTCTGCTATTGGTGGTTGTAGGGTTCTATAAGTGTCAATTAGGTCAAGTTGTTTGCTAATATTGTTAAAGTTTTCTGTCTCTTTGGTTTTTCTGTCCACTTGGTTCATCAACTATTGAGAAAAACCTTTGGCTAAAATTGTAGATTCTCCTATTTCTTTCAGTCCTATCAGTTTTGCTTTAGGTATTTGCAAGCTGTATTACTAGGTGCATAAACCTCTTAATGAATCAACCCCTTTATCACCATGAAATGATCTTCTTTGTCTTTGTAAGTATTCTTTACTCTGACATTTATTTTGCATGATATTCTTATAGCTATTTCAGCTTTCTTTTGGTTAATGCTAGCATGGTATATCAATTTCTATTCATTTGTTTTTAATCTATTTATTTATAATTAAAATGGGTTTTTTACAGGCATACTTTATAAAATCCAATCTGATCATCTCTACCTTTTAATTGAGGTGTTTAATGCATATACCTTGAATTTGAATTTGTGAATTAATCTACCATCTGGCTATAGTTTCCATTTATTCTATCTATTCTTTGTTCTGTTTATTCTTTTTTCTGCCTTCTTTCAAATGAATTGAGTATTTGAGAATACTCAATTGAGAATAATTCCATATTATCTCCTTTAGTAGCTGATAATTCCATCTAATGCATTTTTCATCGTAGACGTTGCGTTTTCAACTCTAAAAGTTCAATTTGGATCTCTATTTATCTTTATATTTCCCCTTAACATGTTTTCCTCTATCTTTGTGAACACATGGAGTATATTTACAATTTTTAAAAAATGTCTTTGTCTACTAATCCTATCATGTTTTCCACTTCTGTGTCTCTTCTAATGATTGAGTTTGATCCTCATTATAGATCTTTTTTTTTTTCCTGCTTCTTTGGTTGCCTCATAATTTCTGAATAGACATCATTAATTTACTCTATTGGATACTCAATTCTTTTAAATATTTTTGGGCTTTCTTTCAGGATATAATTCAGGTACCTAGAAACAGATTGGTCATTCTGAATCTTACTTCTAAGCCTCAATAGACAAGACAAGAGCAGACTTTAAACTAGCATTAATTTGCCCCACTACAGAAACAACATCCTTTCAAGTACTAAAACCACTATCTGTACATTGTGAGTTTTTCCACTCTGGTTACTGAGACAAGAGCAACTTCCATCTTGGTGGGACTCTTCTCCTTTCTCATGATTCTTTCCTTAACTTCAAGGAGTTTCCTCACAGCCAGTGGTTACTCGTACTGAGCTGACAATGGGAGTAGATCTTGGGAGCTCACTCTCTGTGCTACCCTCTTCTCTCTGGCAATCTGCCTTGATAGTTCTCATCACCTCGTACTCCACAAATTCTCAACTGGGGGGATACTGCCAGGCTCAGATTGGGTTCCCCTTTCCTGTGTCTCAGCCTAGAAACTCACTCTAGGAGTTAGTGGAGACTTTGTGAAGCTTACCTCATTTGTCTTCCTTTGCTCAGGGATTACTGTCCTGCACTGCTTGCTGTCCAAGGTCTGAAAACCACTGCTGCATACATTTTGTCCAGTTTTTCACATATTTAAGGTAAATAGGGAAGGTAAATCTGGCCCCTGTTTCTCCATCATGGCTGGAAGCAGAAGTTTATGTGTTCACTTTTAATAAAAAATAAAAACAATAATTCAGAAAAATAAACAAAAAATAAAATTACTTGAAATTTTCAAACCTAGAAATAATCACCCTTAATAATTTCTCTTAGTTTCTTTATATACACACACAACGAAGAAGATATTCTATAATTGTCTTTCTTGTCTTCCAAGTTAATAAAAATAGGCTTTTATCATCAGTTTTAATGATCAGATAGCAGTCTAGTGAATGGATGCATTATGATCGATTTAACTCATCCCTGATTGTTGGACAGTTAGGTTTTTCCAATTTATTGACATTTTTTTTAAAGTGCTCTGATAAACCCCAGGAACTCAAACCTCTAGTCCATTGCTTTCTGCCCTGATACTGAGCTGACTTTAAGACTAAAAAATTTTAGGCTACCATGTCTGTTCTGTGGTTTCATCTTATACATATTTTGCTAGAATCCTTAGTAAGGAGAAAGGTGAGAAGAAAGACAATTGATTTTGACAGATGATGTTCTGACCTGAGATTGATAAAACATGAGATTTTTGTCCTCAGCTCAGTGTGAACTCCCTTTAGAGAAATTCATGTTTGTAAAGCCTCATTTGGATGAAAATATACAGGAAGATACCTGGGCTGCTGGCTCATTGGTTAAGAAACTAAAAATGCACCGTACCTTGGCAAGTTAATTCGAGTGGGTGCTGGAGGCAATCTGAAATGAATACGGAAATTTTTAATCATGGATTGTGGCTAGAGTAGGCACTGGCAGGAGATTCACACTACAACGGAGTAGCAGTTGGTTTAGCCTGCTGAAATAACTTGATGGTCTAATCCATGTCCCAATAGACGGATATCCCTGAGTTTGGCCCTAATAGCTGTGTTTTATAGAGTCTCCGCAGAGAGCCCTGGATTATGGGATAATGAAAAATGAATAATACAGGTAGAAGTGCCATTGAGTTAGAGTTGAGATATGTTAATAGACAGTGAGGTGAGTTTGTAATAGACAAAGGTAACCTACATTAATATGTTTTACATTTGCAAAGCTTAAAAAGACAAATAGCTTGGTATATCTCCTGCAGCACCAAAAGAAAAGTAGCCTAATGTTTACACACCAATCAGGAAAATGAATTTTCTGTTTATATTACTGAAAGATTATACCTTGATGTCTGGACAGTATAAATTGTGAAAAAGTGTTTCATTTTGCAATTGGGATCGTACTTCACAAGGCTTGGGAAAATAAACAAGTTGAAGTCTATTTTTTTTCTAGGTCTCAGATTTTTTAGTTCTGAGAAATTATTAATCAGGTTTCCTTTGGATATTTAAAACTTTAATAATAAATAAGGAAGGAAAGACAAGCTCTTCACAAAGAAAGATAAAATTTTAATGGAGATGACTGTGATTGGTATAGAAGCGTCAGGCTATCGAGGAATTGTGTTAAGAAAACTTCTAGAGAAAGGAGACACTATGGAAAGACAGAGTTGTCTGAGAGACAGAAAGCTATAACAAAGTAACAAATGAAGCCAGCCACTTTGGATGTGAGTACTTAAGATTTGGCTTTGAAACTTGTCATGTTCAAAATTTGTACTGAAGAAATAAAAAGCATTCAAAAATAAAATTAGGAACAAAAGTATATGTCCCATTATAATAATATTGGAAATATATATATTTATATATATAAGAAAACATTTATCCTTCCATTTTTATGGTTTAAAGTTAAAATCTTTAATAGAAGCACAAAGTGAGATATTCACTTACTCTTTTATTCATTCAGTTAAACATTTTTTTTAGCACAGCTATGAATCTGATAATGTACTGACCTGAGGATACAGTAGGGAAAAAACATTTTAAAAACCCACATAGATATTGTTAATAATTACAAATGGGTTTAAGTTTAAAAAATGATAAAGATGCCATATTATAACTTGCTATTTTGTTTTTATTGTTTCCTTTGACTATTCCCAAAGAAGATAGGATCATTTTCTCAGACCAAAATAGCTCATTTGCTGCCTGGACTATTCCTGAGTGTGTTAACCAGAAAAGACTATTTTTTTCTCCATGGACTAAAACTGTAAGACCAAGTTGCATACAGGGCAGCTGACAAACTAGGCCACATTTCACACCATCCTTTCAGACCTTGAAAATATATTCTGAAGTACTATTTATCTTAATGAATTAATGTTTTCTGCCAAAAGCAAGAGGCCTTCCCAAATTTTAAGTCTTGGTCATAGAAATTTTCAAATGGTACGGGTAATCGATTTTCTAATTATTTATCCTTCACTTTCCTTATTGACTGGGGTTTGGACCTTGATATTCATAGTGCAGCCAAGGATTTCCTACCCACTCCAGCTATTCACTGTGTTTCCGTGTTTCTAGATATTTCCAAAATTTCTATAGACTTAGCTGTGGTTATACTTTCAACAGTCTAAAATACTTTAAGCAAGACTATGAATGGAGCATTTTGTGGAGGGATGTTTATTTTTAAAATAGAGGTAAAAAGGGAGAAAAGATGAGGATTGTGACCTGGCAAATAATGCAATAAACAGAATGAATTTTGTAAAAATCAAGAACTGGGGCACCCGGGTCGGGCTCGTAGGTTAAGTGTCTGACTTCGGCTCAGGTCATGATCTCAGGGTCCTGGGATCGAGTCCCGAGTCAGGCTCCCTGCTCGGCGGGGAGTCTGCTTCTCCCTCTGCCCCTCCCCGCTGCTTGTGCTCTCTCTCTTATGCTTCCTCTCATGCTCTCTCTCTCTGCCTCAAATAAACAAATAAAATCTTTAAAAATTAATAAATAATAAATAAATAAATATGTAAATAAAAATAAATCAAGAAATATGCTATATGTATCTACCTGTAAGCCACAATGCCTTCCTTGGGAGAGTGCATAGGGCAAGGTCTAAATAAATCCTACACTGCAAAACAACACGTGCCATAATATAATTCAGGCTCTGTAAAAGGTCAGAAGAGAGAAATCTCAGGGAAGTTATATTTGAATTGAGGCTTTTAAAAAAATGAATAAGAATTCATCATTTGAAGAAGAGTAGGGCATTCAAGTAATAGAGAACAAAAAGTAAAATGTGTGGAAATGTGAAAGGTTGGCTTCTCAAGAGAGCTACCTATTTCCACGTGGCTGAGGCATGGGCTGTCCTTGGAAGGCTCTCACCTGCTCTCACATATAGTCAACCTCTCTCTGGCTTTTGTAAAGAATACAGTTAGTAGGATAGTACCTCTTTAATGTGCTTATTTTATAATTTACTGAAAAAGACATGTTAAAGATCTCCTACTGTGATTGAGAATTTGTTTCTCTTTTAGTTGCATTAACATTCGCTTTATGTATTTTGTGGCTTTATTATACCAGCATTGTATGTACACCCAGAACGAAAGATTGCTATATCTTCTCAGTGAATTAAATTTGTTATTATTATTAAATATCCCCCTTTATCTCTACCAGTGATATTTTCCATAAAGTCTATTTTGATATTAGTGTTGCTACATCAGCTCTATTTTGGTCAGTGTTTTCACAGAGTATCTTTTTTTAATTTTTTTAACTTTTAATGTATTTGTATCCCAATACATTAGATATGTCTTTTGTGAGGCTCCTAGACATTTTTTTTAGTTTGTTAATCTTTGCATTTTAATTGGATTATTTGGTCTCCTCTTATATTTAATGTGATTGTTGATTTTATTTATTTAAATCTACCATCTTACTATTTGATTTATATTTGTATTATCAACTATTTTTATATTTGTTTCCTCTTTCTTGTTTTTTTAATTGGGGGGATTTTTTAAAAAAATTATTCCGTTTTCCCCTTCCATTTGTTTTGTCATTATACATTCCTTTATTATTTTTTAGGGAGTTAAGCTAGAGATAAAAACATCCTTGACATACAAAGTTCTAATGTTACTTCGTATTTTTACCATCTTTTCAGACAAAGTGTTCATTTTCTCCCTTTCTAGCTTATACATTATTGTTGTTCTGGACATTCTGACTTTTATTCAGACACATATTTCCCCTTTTTGCTTATCTGAAACTGTTTACACTTAACTTTCATTCTTTGCGGGTATTTTCACTGGTGGTAGAATTTTAGGTACTTTCTGAAATTATTGTTCTACAGTCTTTTGGCTTTCCTTGTTTCTGTTAAGAAGTCATCTCTCAATTGAATAACCGTTCCTTTCAAAACAATATGATTTTTCCCCCTCTACCTGCTTTTTAAGACTTTTTTAATATTTAATTTTACTCGGATGTGTCTGCATGTGGTATTTTTTTGTATATAATCTACTTGAGATCTGGAAGAATTCTTGACTATGTGATTAGATAACTTATGTTAATTTTGGAAAATTCTCAAATATTGGTTCTAACTCATGCTCTCTTTTCCTGCTGGGACTTAAGGAAATTTTTATTAAGCTCTCTTATTTGTATCTTAGATGTTTCTTACCTCTTCTCTGTACTTTTGATTTTTTTTGTCTCCTCATGTTTCATTCTAGATATTTTCTTATACCCATCTGCTGATCCACCCATTCTCTCTTCAGCTGTGTCTAAAGTACTATTAAACCCATTCGTTGAGATCTTGACTATTATTATTGTATTTTTCAGCTTTGAAATTTCTATTTTTAATTTCCTGTTCTCTGCCATAATCCTCAATCTTAGTTCTTCTTCTTATCTGTTATCTCCTTGAAAATATTGAGGATATTTATTTAAAAGTTTATTTCTTATTACTCCATTATCTGATTTTCATGAAATCTTTTTCCCTTGTCTGTTTGGGTTCTCTTGGATTTAATTCATGATTTGTCCTTGATTATATGTTTGTTTTGACTGAATGCTTGGTATGTTATTGAAAAATTGATAGAAATAATTTCAGGCCGGGCGCCTGGGTGGCTCAGTTGGTTAAGCGACTGCCTTCGGCTCAGGTCATGATCCTGGAGTCCCGGGATCGAGTCCCGCATCGAGCTCCCTGCTCAACAGGGAGTCCGCTTCTCCTTCTGACCCTCTTCCCTCTTGTGCTCTCTATCTCTCATTCTCTCTCTCAAATAAGTAAATAAAATCTTTAAAAAAAAAAAAAAAGAAAGAATTTCAGGCCTAAGATGGTCCTGCCTTTCTCCAGAGAAAATTTAGGTTTATTTCTGGTAGGTGGCTTAGAGTATTAGCAATACAGCATAACTTCATCCAATAAGGACTTCTGTGCCTAAAAGGGCAATTTAACCTAATATCTCTTACTCCTGAGATGCTGTCCTAATTCCTTCCCAATGTCCAAGGGGTTACCAGACACCCTGGGATTTAGTGGTATTTAGATTCTATTTTGTGTCACCCTAGTTGTAAAAATCTAGCTAAAGTCTGCTACAGTTTCTCAGCCTCTCATTCTCTCCAGATCAGTGGACATCCTTAGTAGAAAAGCTATGATCACCTTTCTGGGTTTCCATCTTCTATCAGATCTTGGCCTCATAATTCTTCCTGCCTTGTTAGCTCTTTAGGTAGATCATTTTGGTCTAACTTTTCTAATTCTCATAGAGAGGCTGATCCAAATTACTTAACCTCTATTACCAAAAACTGAACTTCCCTCTTCTAGCTCTTGCACTGTAGTCTACAAACACGTTCAGATCTCTATTACCTTAAAATATAAAAGGTGAAAACCACTCTCTTGTCTCTGTGCCTTCTTTTAACCTACTTCACTGATTGCTTTTTCTTCACAGCCAGATTCCTCAAAGAGGTGGCTAGAGCTCTCTGCCCACGTCTTCATTTCCTATGTACCCTTTAATCCTCTGGGCTTTTCCATCCATCGTAGGTAAGAAACTGCTGTAAGAGCAGTCAGCAATGACACCCAACTGCCAAATCCAAGAGACTTCTGTTATCCCATATCTTACTCTCTTTCACATTGAAATTCTTGAAACACCCCAACCAGGATATCAGTGTAATTTTCATTTGTATTTATTTTCTTTTTTGCATTCAAATTTTCATTAATTAATTCATTCACTTATTTAACAATTGATTGAATTCTTACTATGTCTCATTTAGCATGACCAAGTGCAGGAAATGAAAGATGACTAAGACAAGATTCCTTTGCCTAGGAAGGCCACGGTCTGATAGAGGAGGTAAAAACACAAAAACACATCCAATGAACTACAACACAAGGTAATATATTATGTTTTAATATTCTACTACTAGTATATTTAATGTGCTGAGGGTAGACACGTGAGTGAACAACTAATTATACTAAAGAAAGCATCTGTGAAGACTCCAAAGAAGAGACAGTGTTTATACTTAATGTTAAAAAATGATCTTTCCAGAGAGATGCGGCAGTGGGCTGGGCAGAGGAATGGAATTAAAAAAAAAAAAAAAAGTTAAAAAAACAAACAAAAATGTGTGGAATACAAGGCATGGTTGGAAAAGAAATAGTTTGGTATCAGTGAATGTAAGGTATCTGTTTTCTTACTGAAGTTGAATGTCCTTCTACATGTTTAAGCATTATTTGTATTCATTTTGCTGTAAATTATCTATTTATGTTCTTTCCCATTTTTAGGGGAGCTATTTGTATATTAAAGATTTTATTCTTTGTTTTTGATATGAAATGTAGAATGTTTCCTGCTTATAATTTGTCTTTTGACATTTTTATATGCAGATTTTAATTATTTTCATGTAATAACATTTGTTGATATTTTGGAATTTTGATTCATATATGAAAAGGCAATTATGGAATTTATGAGAGTGATTTGTGCTAAGGCAGGCTTTTGAGGAGCCACAAGCATTTTTGGTAGTCTTTTAAAGACAAAACCACCTAAATTCCCTACTAGTCATCTTATGAACCCCCAAAACTTCTGTTATTCTCATTTACAGTGAGACATATGGAAGAACTTTCATCAGGATGGTGTTCCAGCTTGATCCCCTACTGGAACAAAAAAGGCTCTGTTAGAAAGATCTCGGAATTTGGGGTTCCATGTACAGCAGGTCCAAACATGTAACTGTGTGATATCCAGCCAGCCCACAACTTGTCCTTCAAATGGCATCTGACCTTACCTGGAAAGCAGTCAAACTTCAGCCTGTTATACAACCTCTGGAGCAAAGTATAAGTGAGCTACTACATGCTACCGAACACCAGCAACCAGGAGGCATAAAAACTATTTGTCCACAGAAGAAGGTGGTACGGTCTAAGGAGAAGACAATGGGAACCATAATTTAGATTTTATTTCATATCCCTATGCTGCCATTTATTAGTTGTATGAGTTTATCAAGCTCTTTTACTTTCTGAGCCTTTTTTAGAAAGTTTATAGTATGAGAATAATCATTTGACTCCCAAATGGGTGGTTGTGGTTATTTAAAAAACAAAAACAGGGACGCCTGGGTGGCTCAGTCGTTAAGCATTTGCCTTCAACTCAGGTCATGGTCCCCGGGTCTTGCGATCAAGCCCTGCATCGGGCTCCCTGCTCGGTGGGAAGCCTGCTTCTCCCTCTCCCACTCCCCCTGCTTGTGTTCCCTCTCTTGCTGTGTCTCTCTCTGTCAATAAATAAAATCTTTAAAAAAAATAAAAAATAAAAAACAAAAACAAAACCTCTTCCCTTGCCCTACTTCTGTCACCTTGTTCACTTCTTTTATGCTTGGCAGACATTTTATGCTCTATATTTCCCCATGGCATGTAGGCATAGTATCTTATAAAGAAAAGACACCATGTGTAAAAGAGCATTGAGAAGATAGTAATGATGGAGATGTATGATTATAGTATAAAATGGCTGGGAAGAATTGGGTTGAATGCCCCAAATAAATCATAATGTAGGAAGTTTGAGAGATAGGAGGAAACAAAGAGATACTGAATATTTTTAGAATATAATTGAATCTGGGGAGTAGCAGAGTCATATGGGACTTGCCTAACATAAGAAAGTTCAGGGTAAAGAAAGCAATAATTCTTTGAGTGAAGGAGTGGAACATTGGAAGAAAAAAGAAAGAATCAATCATGAATAAATAAAGAATCAATCAATCATTATTCTTGAATAATGGAAGAAGAAAAATTACTGATAGGCCAATCCAAATGCTGGTGGTTACTCCATAGGAAAAAACCCTAAGATATTGCATATCTTAGGCATATCCAGAAACAGGGAAGCTGGCCATTAATAGCTTTGCTTATAAAAATTGGGTAAATAGAGGAATAATTTCCTGGACACTAAAGAATTGCTAAAACATAAAATAGTGTATTTTGAGATCATGAGAAAAATTACTAAACCAAACAGGAAAATCTTTAATAAAATAAATTTGATAGAAAGCATAGTCCCGGTTAAGAGAGAAATATTTTTACTTTTTACGTACTAAAATTTCATATTATAAAAATCAACAAATGTTCTAAAATGAAAATCATCAATAGTCAAGTAATAATAGGGGAAAAATTATTATAACATGAATTTAAATGTTTTAGAGTGCCCCAACCTATTTCATGGTTCATACATTTGTTTTTAACGAAAAGAATTTTAAAGGAAAAAATTCTGTAGTAATTTTTTACTTGCAAAGTAGTTTTTTACTTTACATCTTGCAACCTTTAAATGTTATAAATACCTTTATTTGTGTAAAAGTGAAGTTCCTTTAATGGATATGCTTAATTTTTTTTTTTTAGTCTCTGTCGATATTCCTTTAAAAATATATTCCTGAAATTCATTACACTCTTTTGAGCTGTGCTTTGAAATTCATTATTAGCAAATGCTTTCAATAATTGTAATGGAGGAGGGATAGCAGTGGAGAATAATTGTTTGATGTGCCGTATACATTTTCCTTAAATAGTAGTTCAGTATTAATAGAGATTCTCAGATACCAGTATGATAAGACATATCAAGTGGAAGTAGTAGGAAAAAATATGTCATAATGACTTATGTGTATACTTTCAATAGAAAAATCTTAAAATATTTGGTTTAGCAGAAAATATATTTAATTGAGGCATTCATTTCCGCTGGAGATCAGACACATCAGCTCCCTGGGCTGATCTTCCTTCTGAACTCGCAGTTCACACCTGATGTAACACCCACTTGCTAAACACATGTATGAATACCCCTCAAATCCCCAGGTCCCTACTGGAAACTTCCCTCGTGGGAGGCCTGAGGAAAGTTTTATTGCTTTCTGGATTATGTCAGGTATCATTCTCACTGAATATTTCAAAACCTTCTCTTTCCAGGTTAGACCCAGTTAATACCAACTGTCTTCTACAATCATGTGTATTCTGATTATATGTTTTCCTTTTTGTCCATTCTATCTTCCTTTATCCATATATAAAATGTGAATCCTCATAGTTCCAGTATGATATAGGGCAGCTCTCCTTCTGACATTGTAAAACATTACCCCAGATGAAAATAGATTCATCAACTGCCCAAATTTCTTAATGCTACCATTAAATAGTTCAGCTTAAGTAACTTAGCTCTTCTTAAAATATGAAAACCTGCTGTACTTTTCTGTTAATAGTAATTTAGAGTGAACTCAGAATTTCGATTGCTTCTATAGTGTAGTGTTATAAATAAAAATCTGATTCATGATCCAACATTATGCATAAATAAAAGGTATTCAATTTGGTAATGTGAATCTAATCCAACTTGATTGTGTTCCACACCAGCTTTCCAACCACTAAATTATCATTTATCTTTGTCTGTTAATAAACTCTGCAGATTCTGTCATTGTGCTTTTAAGCCTTTTGAGATTACTGTGTCAACCTCAGGCACCTTCAAATGATGATGCTGAGTAAATAATAATATTAATTCATAATGCTAATATTGCATCTTTGCTTTTACTATCTCAGGGAAGCTCTGTCATTCTGTCACATTGGGTAACAATGTGTAAGGCAGAAAGTAATGTAGCCAAATATTCAGGGATCCATGAATCCTGTGAATATGTTACAGACCTTCTGAAGCAAATGTGGAGGGAAGGCACACCATAAAATAAAATGAAAGCCTGCCAATATAGCATGATTATTTAGCAATGAATCACCCCAGCAATTCATAGAGAGACCAAGAAAATTATATTAGTAACTAAAAATATTTTGTCTGATACAAGCCACTCACCCTATCAGAGTGGTACAAATAATTCATCAGGCAGTAAAAATGAGAACATATAGCATGCTACTCATTTGAAATAAAAAAAAAAATCTAAAAAGCTTATAAAATGTTTGTATAGGAAATGGGCTAATTGAGCACCAAATATTCCACGTTGACTAGATTCAGTTGACTAATTAATCAGACTAAGTTTAAAAGCTGAAGCTCGAGGGGCACCTGCGTGGCTCAGTCAGTTAAATGCTGGACTCTTGATTTCGGCTCAGGTAGTGATCTCAGGGTGGTGAGATCGAGCCCAGTGTTGGGCTCTGTCCTGGGCGTGGATCCTGCTTAAGATTCTCTCTCTCCCTCTCAAAAAAAACAAAAAAAAATTAAAAAACAGAAACTGAAGCTCAAAGAGGGCCAGTGTGAAAGCAAATTTGGTGAAAATTGTAAAAGGCTGAAATAATCACTGACCCACATGAAGATATTAGTGGAAGTGAAATTCAAAGAAGATAATGTTGTACTATAAAGCAGAAGGAATGACAATGGAAGAGGGAGGAGAGAACGGGCATGGGAGGACAATCTGAAGATGTTCCACACAACAGAAAACAGTGGTAGTGCTGTGGTTGCTGACTTGAGAAAAACTAACCATGGAGGCTCACATGTTCTTTGATCATTGATTGTCTCTAGCACTGCGCTATTTCCCAAAGCAGACACACACGAAAGCAGAAGACCTAATCCAGCCTTAAACATGCTGAAAATCTAGGCGGAGAAATGATACTAATGAACAGAAAATAGCAAGAGAAATTGGCAGTGAACAAGCATTAAATCATGTGCGGCAAACTACAAATGCTGTAAAGTACAATAGAGAAGAGAGAGTAAAACAGGGTGCACTGTCATCCAAAGACAGTTCAGAAACTGGATCCCTACCTCAGGTAAGGACAAGATTCAGAGGCGCACAGGAGACAGGGTTGTGGGGGAAGGACACAGTTAGGTAAACGACACTTTGTCTCATGGTAACACTCTCCTAAAAGAATGAATATTGCTTTTAGGTTAGCAAAACATTCTTGGGGGCGCCTGGGTGGCTCAGATGGTGAAGGGTCTCCTTTGGCTGGGGTCGTGATCCCAGGGTTCTGGGATCGAGTCCTGTATCAGGCTTCCTGCTAGGTGGGGAGCCTGCTTCTCCCTCTGCTTCTGCCTCTCTCTCTCTCTGACTCTCATGAATAAATAAATAAAACATTAAAAAAAAATTCTTGGGTATCTAGGAAAACAATAAAACTAGGATAAATGGAATCCATTTTATGAACATGGTTTAAAGAATAAGAATAAAGAGATTAAGATATAAAAATCAGTTACATTTCTGTACACTAATAATGAACTATCCAAAAAAAAAAAAAGCAAACAATCTCATTTGCAATAGCATCAAAAAAAAAATTCTAACTATAAATTTAACAACAAAGGTCAAAGATCTGTACACTGAAAACTGGAAAACTTTGGTGAAAGAAATTGAAGACACATATAAATGAAAAAGTTTTCCATGTTCAGGGACTGGAAGAATTAATATTGTTAAAATATCCATATTACCCAAAGTGATCTACACATTTAATGCAATCTCAATCAAGAGTCTAATGGCATTTTTCACAGATATAGAGCAAACAGTCCTAAAATTCATATGGAACCACAAAAGACCCTAAATAGTCAAAGCAATCTTGAGAAAGAAGAACAAAGCTAGAGGCATCACACTTCCTGACTCCAAAATATACTGCAAAGCTGTAATAACCAGAACAGCATGGTACTGGCATAAAAACAGATGTATATATAGACCAGTGGAACAGAATAGAGAGCTCAGAGATAAATCCATGCAATAATGTTCAACTGACCTTCAACAAAGGTGTCAAAAAACGCACGACAAGGAAACGACAGTCTTTTCAATAAATGATATTGGGAAAACTGATTTTCCATATGCAGAAGAATGAAATTGGACCCTATTTCACTCCACACGCAAAAATCCTTCAAAATGGATTAAAGACTTTCATGTAATATCTGAAAACAAAACTATTAGTAGTAATCATCTCACTATTTAAGGGTATCAAATCATCATGTTGTACAAATATGTACAATTTTTGTTTATAAATAAAAAAGAATGATAAAATTAAAAAGAAGCACAAATGTGAACAGAAAAATGGACCTACATGAAAAAAAGTATGAGAAACTCATCAAAATAAATTTATGTTTATGGAAGGCCTTATTCAATAACAAATTCCTCCTTTTCTTTAGCAGATTACATATTCCAAAAAGGAAAAGGAAAAGTAGTATCTTGGGTATTCATGTGTCACAAGAAAAATGGAGACAAAGCTTTTTTTTTTTTCCCCACAAAACATGCAAGAGACAAAATTTCCTAGTGATAAGGGAACTGGGCCAGGAGACAAGTGATGGAAAACTCATTCTGTCATACATCAAGGCTTGTTGAATTAAGGTTACAATTCACACAGATCATAATTAGTCCTTTAGCTAGGGTGAGCATACAACTTATCATCCAATCTACAACACTCTAGAGTATGAAAGGAAGTGCTTAATAATTACGGGAAGAAAGCAGGCATAAACTAGGCTGTCCTCAGCACCTGGAGCATAAGTTTACCCTTCCTATGCTCAAGACCACAATGGGAGACCCTGGAGGGGGGGGGGGGGGTCTGGCGGTGCAGGCCACCCAGCTTCTGGGGCTGAGCGGAGCAGCCAAGGTGTGGGCTCCACATGTTTCAGCAAGCCTGAGTCACAGTTCAGGAAAATTCTGGTATAGGGACCCAAACAATCACGATGGAAAGGAGGGATAAATGTGTTAGCATTACAGGAGTGAGATTACCCTTGAGATCAGAGATCCTGGCCCTGGCCCAAAATTCAAGAAGTGGAAACATCTAAAAATTGTCTCCAGTCCCATCAGTGGAGTGGGGGATCTCTACCTCTCCTTCCCCCTCTCTGTCTCTATAGATAGATATAGATATTGATATTGATACTGATATATAGATCCAGATCTAGGAGAGTAAGTCCCATTTGTTTAAATTATGAACACTATGGCTTAGCAGCTCCAGGTCAACTACCAGCTGACAGATGTCAAGCCTTCTTTCTTTCTCACCTCTTAAAAAGTGAGATTCTGATGAGATCGTCTGAGGAGAACATCGAGAGACATTCGAGTCACCAGAGCATATTTATCGTGATTTCTCTGAAAAGCTCAAAGAGTGCCATACTCTCAGAAATATGGAATTTCATTACTGAAGGACCTTCAAGACCTTCTGGTCTCATCTGCATGTTTGATAAACGAGACCACTGAGTCTTGGAGGGATGCGGTGATGAGGGTCAGGTTCCACTCCTGCTCTTGGGCCTCATCATTTCTGATGTAGTCAGTGCTCATTCTACAGTCCTCCATTGGAGCTCATAATAGCTGCAGGAAGCCTTACCCCAAAATCAGCTGAACTCTTTATAAGGTTAAAAAATGTCTTTCAGAGCTGTTTCAGAGTCACAGAGAGTGAGATATGGACAGAAGCCTGGTGATGAAAGGGAAGGATGGATATTTGTAAGGTTTTCCTACTCAGCATCCAGTCCCCTTTTCTGATGACAGCATCCTGATTTTTTTTTTTTAAACCATCCCCTCCTACTTTTAATCCATGAGGTGCAGATGAAGCTTTCTTGACTTCTTGCCTCTAGGAGTCTTCCCTGCTGAGGCAGACATTGTAATGTTAATAGATAAATGGTAGGCAGATTTATTCAGCTTATAATTTCCTTACTTTCATGTCAATATTTCTTTATTCATTCAACGTTTGTTGGCCTTCTATTTCATCAAGAATTCTCTTCATCCAGAGCGCCTGGGTGGTTCAGTCAGTTAAACGTCTGCCTTCAGCTCGGGTCATGATCCCGGGGTCTTGGGATGGAGCCCTGTGTGGGGCTCCCTGTTCAGCAGGGAGTCTGCTTCTCCCACTTCCTTTGCCTCTCCCCCCACTTGTGCTCTCTCTGTCTCTCTCTCTCTCTCACTACTATCTCTCTTCCAAATAAATAAATAAAATCTTAAAAAGAAAAGAATTCTTCTCATCCAAAAAAGGTAAAATAAATATGTATACCAGGGAGTTGAGCTCCAGAGTAAGAGGCCAGAAAGCATAAGGTAAGGAGGATCTGAACTGCATCTGCCACCTGTTGGCAACCTGCCATAGATTCTGCTGGACTGGATGGCTTAACGGTTCTCTCCTGGACGTCACTACTCTATTTTCCCACTCCCATAGTGGGATGTTCAGTCTTGGAGGAAGAGGCCTTTTGCAGAGAGGGGAAGATCATACTTCAATCAAGATTATGGGACGCTCAAGGCTTCAGGCCTGATAAATTAAGCCGTCCGTTACTGAGAGAAGTACTAGCTCAATCATGCAGACTCTAAGGGGAACCTTCTGAGGGTGTCTTTCTGTGGGAAACCTTCTGAGAGGAAACTTCCAAGAGAAACTTTGCAAGGGGAAGCTTATGAGAGGAGCCTCCACTGGGTAAACTTCCATGAAGAACCTTCTATAGGAAACCTTCTGGGGCAGACCTTTTGAGGGGAACCTTCTGGGGAAATAGTTGAGGGGAAACTTCTGGGGAAATCTTCTGAGGTGAACTTTCTGAGGGAAACTTCTGAGGGAACCCTCTGGGGAAATCTTTTGAGGGGAAACATCTGTAGAGAAACTTCTGAGAGGAACATTTTGGGGAAATCTTTGAAGGGAAATTTATGAGGTAAACCTTCTGATGGGGGACCTTCTGGGGGAATTTCTGGTGGGAACCTTTTGTGAGGTAGCTTCTTTGGTAAACTTTTCAATGGGAATCTATGTGGGCAACTTTTCAGAATCACAGACAGTGAGATATGGACAGAAGACTGGTGATGAAAGGGAATGGTGGACATCTGTAAGGTTTTCTCACTCAGCATCCAGTTCCCTTTTTTGATGACAACATCCTGAAGTTATTTTTTTTTTCCTTTGTAAACCATCCCCTCCAACCTTTAATCTATGTGGTGCAGGTGAAGCGGCCTTGACTTCTTGCCTCTAGGAGTAGACACCTGAGTCAGGCCTGGCCAAGCAGGCCATTCTACCCCACTGGCCAGAGCAATTGTTTCAGAGGTAGGCAAGTGGATCTCAGACATGCCAACAAAACTCAATTCTGGGACATTTTTTGAATTGTTGGCATAAGAAAACATCCTTTTTTTATTGCACTGGTCTTGAAGCTCGTAGAATATTGACCTGGAACTGCTAGAGATCACCATGTGGAGGCATTCAGCCTGGGCTCCAGGTCCATGGAGTCAAAGTATAGCTGAAAGATAGAATGAATAAATACCAGGTATTTATATACCAGATGTCTAGATCCAACCATGTGTGAAATAAATCCCTAAACTAAAAGAATTACATTTGTGTTTCCGTTTGCGTAAGCCAGCCGGAAATGCATTTCCAGCTGAAAGAAAGCAGCAAAATAAAGAGAACGAAATTGAAAATAAGAGACAAAAGTAGAAATTATCAAGGTTGCATTTGTCATCTACACTTAATAGAAATTCAGTATTCTCTATTTAGGCCAGGACTGTAAAAGTTTTTTGTTTTTTTTTTTTTAATTCACTTCTGGAGGAAGAAGAAAATATGGAAAGTTAACATTTACTGAATGTCCACTGAACAGGGATTTTTAAAAACCCATGACAACACAGGTTGTGCAAAGATAAAAAGTTTATCTTATTTGTAACTATGATATTTATGAGCCTCTACCTACTGATAAGCAGGGAAAAAATTTAACTAGAGGTCCAGCTCTGTTTGAACCTAGTGCATTGTGTTAATAATATAAGCTGTCCCTTTTTAAGGAAACACTCTTTCATTTTGAAACCATCCCTTATCCTTTTATTCCTAAGTGAGCTCTGACTGGAAGGTATGGAGGGCTTACGTACCCGCATGGCAGAAGAAGAGTGTGGATTCCTCAGGGGAGGTGACTTCTCTTTTTTCTGGACCGATACTGAAAGTTGAAATATGAAGCTGAAGCGACTTTTGAGGTGGCCACTCTTGGCCTGGTCAGTGAGTGCTCAGTGGCACTTCTGCTGGCTCGGGGCCATCTGGGCTTCCCCGTCACTGTTGGAGCATCTGGGGTCGGCATGTGCCACCCATTTGCTCCCAGCTTGAGTAGTCTATTCTGCAGCCCTAAGTGACAGTCACTGTGCATGTCTCTGTTGTGGCAACCTACATGGACAAACGCCCGGGTAGACTTTCAACATGACTTTTGGGTCATGCCCTTGCCCAACCAGAAACAAAGACAGTGTGAGGACACTAAATACAAGGGCCTTTGCTTGCCTGACCACATAAAGCTGCACTGGTATAAGACGGATGCCAGCATCCCAAACGAGTACAAGGGAGAGATTCCTTGCTTATTTTATTTAGACCATCTCCCCTCTAGGCCAAAGCTCCAAGAATGGAAATCAAAAGACATGTATTTGAGTGTTGTACTGTTTTTACTTCTTCCCATAAACCCTAGGGCTGGAAGGAAGGCAGCCTTTTTTGTTTGTTTAAACTTTACTTCTGTCATATCTTCCTTCTAATTTCAGGTGGTCCCTGATGGCAGACAGGGTCTACAGGAGAATGCCATGTGCTGAGTTTTCCAATAGGCTAAAGAAGGAGAGAGAAAAAATGTGGGAGAGCAAATCATTTTCTCAAGGCAATAGCCTGCCTGGGAAAATTGCTTCCTTGCTGCATAATTGTATTTTGATTGGCTTTTCTCTCTGCCTTCCAGCCGTAACAAATCCCTCTGTCACTTTAGGCAGGTAGAGACTGAGGTGAGCTAGGGCAAAGTCTCACCCTCGGTAAGGTACAAAAGGAAAGCACATTCTCTGTTTAAAATGATGTCTCAAAAAAATAAAAATAAAATTAAAAAATGATGTCTCCATCACACTAGAGAGTTTCTACTGTTAAGGTGTTTTCATATATGCTATCTTCATTAATTCTCTCTATGCTTGAAGTTTTTGAAAATAATGAACAATAGCCCTACAGGACAGACAGGATTTCTTTCCTGTGAATGAAAAGATGAATCTCAGAAAAGATGAGAAATTGTACAAAGTCCCATTGTAAGCAGTAGAGCCAAATTCGAATTTGAGTTTATCTGAACCAAAGTCTACATTAAGAAAGACTGTATGTGACTCAAGGCCAGGAAAGGGACCAATACATTTAATGACAAAATCAAATTCACACAGTTTGTAGTAGGAATTTATGTCCAAGATTTGAACCAATATTAAATATAATAGGCATAACTGTATAGTGAGAACTTAGATTTAGAAGTAATTTATGTATGAAAAAAATAAAAAAGTAACTTGTGTACATATACAATAAAGGTGACCTGGATTAATAGCAATTCATGTGAAATGGGAGTGGGCAGTAGTGGTTTCTACACTACAAACTTTATATGGACCATCAATCTGATACGGGTGCCAAAAAAAAAAAAAAAAAACCCGAAAGGAAAGAGGAGAGGAGTGGAGTGGAGAGACACTGACAAAATAAAGAAGACATGAGAGCGTCTTCTGAATTTTGAAGGCCTGCCCTCAAAGGGATATTAGAACAAGATCTAGGACTGGGTGTTTCAAGAGGGAAAATTCCACTCAGTATAAAGAGAAACTTCACATCAAATATGAAATGGGTACTTATAAAGCAGTGAGATTCTCACACAGAAATAGGCCAGGCAGAAGCCAGAGAAACAGCTATATATGTAAAACACCAAGAAATCACAACATATGCCATCAATCTAGTAGAGAAATGATGCTTTGACTGGAGACTCCATTTTGCCCCTCCAGATCTATTTTGCACCTCTCCCCATCCTCCCCTGGGCCTGTCTGACCACAGAAATAGGCTGTCTGCTACCCTGTTGCTTGCTGGGGTGTGGATGGGGGCTGGGTTCTAATGATGGAAGCATCAGATGGGGATGAGAGGAGGGAGGAGGGGGGAAGAGAGTTTATTCCTCCCCCCCCAACACACACACCTCTTCCCCTCTGGGGCCGCCTGAGGCCTGCTGCATCCTCCACAGAGGGTCACATTCCTACTCTGAGTGACCCCTCCCTTCACACCCTTAGGCCTAAAAGTGTAACTAGGAACAACATTGTCACTTGCATGGGATCCCGTCCACACATTTGCAAATGATCCTTTTATCAAAATCTCCTCAGATGGCCCAGGATGGGTACCATCTCTCTCCTTCTGGAACCCTGACTGATTCAGGCAATGACTTAAAGGGGCCCCTCACATTAGAGGAAATCCACAAGGCCAACAGACACATGGAAAGACGCTCAACAGCATCCTGAATCATGGAAATGCCAAATAAAACCAAAGGGATTTCATTTTACACCCCTCGGATTAGCAAAAACTAAACATTTAATAGTAAAAAGTTCTGGCAAGAATGTGGAAGAGTGGAAACTTCCATAAACTAAACTAAGTTGATACAGCCACTTCAGAAAATAATTTGACATTTTCTAGGAAAGTGGAAAAGTGAATGCTACTTGCAGGCATAGACAAGAACATGCATTCTTGCAATGTTTATAATAATAATTTTAAAAACCCTTGAAACAAACAACCCAAGTGTCCATTAACAAAAGAATGGATAACTACATCGTGGACTCCACACAAGATGGAGAACTCTCCTGCAATGGAAAAAAAACTAATAGACTAAAGCTACACACATCAACATGATATTGTTGCTCAAAACATGATATTGAACAAGGAAAGCAATTCTCAAAACACCTGCAGCATGATTCATTCGTATAAAGTACAAAGGCACGTGAAACAGAAAGACACCTTGTTTAAAGGATACACACATACGTGGCAAATCTAGAAAGATGAGCAAAGGAGTGATAGAACAAGAAGAAAGGTATTATTTACTTCTGGTCAGTGGAGGATTGTGGAGGTGTGTGTTTGGGGATTGGTAAAGATCAGCTCTTCAGCTGGGAGGTATTTGAATTATTGTTCTACTTTCTATACTTCACATACAATTTAAATATTCATTTATATGTATTCAAATTTTAACAAAAATGTTAAAGAGAAAGTCAAACAAAAGAGCCCATAATAAAACATTTATGTGAAATAGTTATTAACAGATTATAGGAAAACCGTGACCCTGTATTCGTTTTTATATGGCTGCATAACAAATTACCACAGCTTACTGGTTTAAAGCAAGACAAACGGGTTATCTCACAGTTTCTACAGGTTAGGAGTCCTGGCATAACTTAGCTGCTCCTCTCTCATCAGGCTGTGGTCAGAAAGATGACCTCCTTGGGCGCCTGGGTGGCTCAGTTGGTTAAGCGACTGCCTTCAGCTCAGGTCATGATCCTGGAGTCCTGGGATCGAGTCCCACATCGGGCTCCCTGCTCAGCAGGGGGTCTGCTTCTCCCTCTGACCCTCTTCCCTCTCATGCTCTCTGTCTCTCATTCTCTCTCTCACAAATAAATAAATAAAATCTTTAAAAAAAAAAAAAAGAAAGAAAGATGACCTCCTTGACCTCCCAATTTGTACTGGGCTGTATCCATTATTATCTGTTGTTATTGCTCATTTTCTTCCGTGTACCTCTCACTGTGTGCCATTATTTATTTGTTAACTTGTTAATTATCTGCGTCTCCCCAACCCACCGACTAAAGGCGCCAGGAGGACAGAACTATGGTAGAAAGTTCTGCTCACCAACCTCCCTGTCAGTTAGTGAGGGACACAGGAATGGTTTGGGCCGGTGGAATGGGAGCAGAAGTGCCTTGTGACATTTCTAGACCAAACAGTGAAGAGCCAGGGTGCCTCCTTTGTCCCAATTTTCTCTGCCATCATGACTGTTTGAACACTTACTTTCCAGTTTGCATAGCCACGAGTAGAAAGAAGGCCTCTAACCTCCCCAGACTTCCATGAGCAATAAGTAAACTTTTGTTGTGTGATTGAGAGCTCAGTTGGATTCCACAGTATACCGTATCCTAGCCTGATGGGTTTGTTTGTTTGTTTTTCTCTTTTCTTCATCATTGTGCCTTCAACACTTGGAAGAATGTCTAGGACATTGTAAATCCTCATTAATGCTTGTCTAAAGAAAGGGAAGATGAAAGGAATAAAGGGAGAGTGGGAGGGAGGGAAGGGAGGAAGAAACAAATTATCATTGAGTAAATTTAACAGTCAAGGAGATGCACATGTTGATACAGTGGCTTCCCATTCTCCATGTGCGCTGTGATGTACCTCTGCAGACACTCCTCCCATAGTTTGGAGCCCTTAGACCTAACTACTTGCTCTTCCACTTACTAGCCATGTGACCTTGGGCAAGTCACTCACCTCTCTGATTGTCCTCTGTAAAATAGGCATAATAACATTTGTCTTACCTTTTTTGCAAAGTTGTTGTGACAATAAATGTGTCAACACTCTCCAAATGCTTTATAAACTATAAAGCAATATAAATAGGAAGCATTATTGCAGCTCCGTTTTCACGGGCTTTGCCTTGGGCTGAATCAAGCAGAATATTACATGATAACATTGTGAGTAAAGACATAAAGGAGTGAGAAAAGGTGGAGCATCAATAGTGGTCACATTAGGTGCGTTTCTATACAAAAATACATATTTGGTCTAATCATAACTCATCAAGACTACTTCTTATGTGTTTATTAATAATAAAGTTATAGGTTACCATTATTTATATGTGCCTATGATGTGGAAAGAAAAATAGCCTATCTAATAAGAGCTTCTATTTTTCTTCATGTCCCTGTGTTGTCATCCCCAAGAAGGGGTAGTGGGAGCAATCAGGTGTAACAGCATCAGCCTATAAACATGTCCTTGGTAGAAGCTGGGTTGGCACAGTGCCTAGTCATAGAATCTGGCTTCTTCTCAAATTATTAGTAATTATTATTACTCCTGAAACAAGTCGATCAATGCACAAACACTCTTTTGTATATTTACCCTCTGCCCAGCATGGGCATAGTAACTGAAGAGTTGACATCCTCCTGAATTCTGAATGACTTGTCCTAAGTTTTGAGGTAATGAGTGATAGGATGAGTAATCAAAACGTTTTTTATACATATTGGTAAAATCTTGCTTCATATGTATTTATTCAGTTCTCATTGATGAACAAACTAGACACAAGCATAAGTCAACAGAAATCATAAGTTTACACACACTCTATAAGCTTCCTTATTCATGGAGTGGAGTAACTGACCTGAATAGTTTCTCTTGGCCATGAGGTACAAACAGATATTCTTCGCAAGATAAGCAAGACCTTTTCTTCACATTATTTTCATGCACAAACACATTTTGCACTTTTGAGTCACTTGACTTCTGATCATCATTTTTTAAATATTTCAACTGGGTTCTTGACCAAGCACAGGAGTACTAGATTTTTTTCAACAAAATGCTCTCATTTTATTTACCTTATTGTTAAATTTATTCATCATTTTAATATGAAGTGCTACAGCATGGTGTGAGTGTGTGTGTGTGTGTGTGTGTGTGTGTGTGTGTGTGTCTAGTGCTCACAATTCACTCTTAGGATCTGAAATTTTAAGTCAACCTGACTCTGGAACTAGGGATGATAGCATCAGGTGGTTTTTTATATCCAAGTATGGACAATCAACTCTTCTAATTTCTAGGTAGAACCAAGAAAGCCAGTAAACTTGGGGAAAAAAATGGAATGGACTTCATACACAAATTACCATATTTAATTTATTTGTTGAAAAAGCAAAGTCTAAATTTATGATCCAAACTCCACTTTAGAATTAAGTCACATAAGGATTAAGAACACTGTTGTTGATGCATTTGCCATTTCCTGGTCTAAACCAATATCTAGGCCTACTCTCACAGGTGCTTAGGTAACTGTGAGTTCATGGCTGTTGCTTGCCTGGAGAATGTCTACCTTACTTTAGCATCTTCAATAGCCACAAATAGCTCTTTATCATTTCCTGAATTAAAAGTCACATACTATTTTATGGCTACCCACCAGGGTCCAGGGTCTTCCCGAAATGACTCTAGCTGCAGCTCATTTGCAAACTATAGGTAGATGAAAGGTCAGAGTTGAGCTCATTAAGCCTTTCCAAGTTCAGATGAATTCCTCCCACTTTTCTGGGGTTCCCTTTAATAATTCAGCTCTTATGTGCCCCACAGGAAGTGCCTTACAGAATCCTATTATAGCATTTTTACAACATCAAAAAGTTTTTATATACCAGTATAATTTCTATCAAGGGAGAAAAAGACATCAAGTTTCTTGGAAATTTTATTGAGAGTTCTGGTTATTATAGCAATAATTTTTAGATACAATAACCTTTATTAACAGATTTTTTGTTATATTTACAGAGCTATCTTAGTAGTAATAAAAATATATTTTAAAATTTAGATTATAGTAAATGAATCCACTTTTCTGAGCTGAGATAATTTGTCTAGCCAAGTAGATATTTAGTTGTGTCCTATAATTCATCACTTATTCATCAGCCTCATTATCCCAGAGTGAATGCTTACATCAGGGAGGCTCTTAGTGGGCCTACTGGGATGGAGCTGGGGAAGGGAAATAAACCCTATGTGTTAAACAAAAAGTCATACATCCTCCAACGCTTTCAGGAACCTCTTTCAGACCTAAACTGATGAGTACTGAATAAATACATACAAAACAAAATTTCATATATGTGAACCTAATATATAACACATTTTTTGAGGAATCATTGTATTTGCTCTGAAAAGCATGGATACATCCAGTTTCTAAAATGATAAAGTTAAGTCTGCAGAGCACAAAATGAAGGGCCTCACTGGTGACTGTCTGGACGGTTTGGGCAGTTTAGATGATCAGACTTGACTCTCAGGACCCCAGATTGAAATGAGATTTGGCTGTCCACACAACTCAAATTAACCAAATCATCTGCTAGACCCTACTTGACTGAATGCTTTGTAAATGCAACATCCAAGAACAATTATAAAGGGCAACCTAATGCAGCAGCAAATACTTAATCTCTGACCCTAATTTCTATCATCTTAAAATTGACTTAATACTTACCTTGTAGGGTTAATAAAAGAATATTTTTGTATCATTTTGGCTTGCAGGAAGCACTCATTGAATATTTGCCAAATAAATGACCCCGTAGTGCTTCAAAGTACATTCTTGGAGCTCCCAATTGAAACCTGAGTATCGTGGCTCAGGGAGGCCAATATATTAAGTCACTGATGCAAACTAGTTTGTCCAAATTAGGTAGCCATTAAATGGGCTGGGCAAGCCCTGGGTATCATGTTCTATCTAAGAAACTCTGAGGTTCCTGAGAGGAGAAATTTGCTCTGAGTAGCTCTTCAACTGGGATAAGTAAAGAGACGGGATATGGAGAAAGAGCAAGTTTAAAAAGAATGGAAAGAGCCCATACTTTGTCCAGATGATCTGGTGTGTGACGTGAGCCACACAAAGCATCCTCTCGATGAGTGTCTTGGTTATAAACATTACCATCCAAGGGAAAGCACAGATGTCCCGCGCACACCTGTGAACCTATTGGGCTTTATTCTGTCAAATAGGAAAACTGCCATACAATACGTTCCATTCCTGCCAGAGAGTTAATATCTAGGCTGCCTTCTTTGAATTAAAAATTATTTTAAAATATATTTTATTGTCATATACACTGGAAACTTCTGCTTTGTTTAAATACTAAGTTTACGCCTCATGATTTTTAGAATAAGAAAAAAATGCCTTTGCTCATATTTCAGTTCTGTACTTCTCCCTTGGACTTAACAAGGGCAGGATGGGTGGAAAGTAAGGCTGTGCTAGTCAATTATTTATAGGAAGCATTTACATCACATGTCAGCTAAAACTTTATGCTGTCCACATAAATCTCTCTAATATTTAGTGTAGTGTATCATAAAATATTAGGCCAATTACTTTACACTTATGAAGCTGTTCATTTTCCATATCTCCCCAGTTCTTTGGGATGAGATGGGGCAGCGTCTTTAACTCAAGGTTAAGCTTATTGGTATAAATTAGATAAAAACTGGTGGTGGCATGGCAAATTACCCGCCATAAGGAGAAATCCTATCATAGTTCTTTCCATTTGCACCATTCTCTTGACTGTCTTTCATCTCATGGCGTGTTTTCTAAGTTTCATATTTGTATTTGTTTTGTAATTAGGAAAAAAAAAGAAGCTCTAGTAATCTCTACTACCTGGGACTGCCGGCCTCTCCCTAGCCTGCCTTTGATTTTGAATCCAACATGCCCACTTGAGCAATGAAAACCACATCGCGTAATGCAGACAGTGTCACCTGCAGTGACTATCAGGAAGTGTCACATAACTGTAAACAGCCCTTACCAAACCTTTGTTTTTGCACAGCATCTGGAGTCAAGAGCACACAGAGGATAACAGAGCTAATGAGTGTCAACGTCAACAGCAATGAAATAAACTAAAAACCTCGTTCTCCCAACAGTGTGGTCTTAGCACAATTGGGCTATATTTTATTCTCCAGAATTTAAAGTTTTGTTTTAAATTCTGCACATCACAGCCATACTAAATATCCCCTTAGACAAGACGCAGCGCTGCTGAGTAAGCCCCCTGCAAATCAGCAAAGCTTTTTCATAAGACCAACATCCATAATTTATATCTGCATACAATTAGCCTGTTTACATTTATACATTTTCTGCTTCCTTTTATGTGAAATATTCCACGGGATACTTGGTAATGCATTCAGAATAACCTTTTTAAAATAAAAACTCCAGGACCAAACAGTTTATAAAATCCAATACCTAATAAATACTTTATATGAATAAAAAAGTGTTCTCTTAATCAGAAACAGTATATTTGTATTTGAGCTAGCCTTTCTTGCCTCCCAGGCCAATGGCCTGGCACCATATGGATCTTTATTTTTTAATGTATTCAGGAAAAAAAAAATACTACTGCACTTCTTGATGATTTCATTTGCACACAAATATCACATATTTTCTCTTCCCTATCATTACATCACTATGAGGATAATTTTTACAACTTTGAGCAAGTCAATCCCTTATACTGACATGATTTTAGTATTCTATACTGACCAGACAATATACTGACCAGAAATTTAGTATTCATGGTACCAAATTCTGAATTCCCTCACTATATTTAGCCTGATAAGGGGATTTCACTATTGGAAAATGTATGCAGCAGAGGGAATTTCATAAATTTGTGCACATTTGGCAGTCTACTTGCAGTGGTCTCGATGGCTAGGGATTTGTCCATGTGGGTGCCCAGTGGGTGGGCTAATAAGCAAGACCTTCCAGCAATAACTTCAATGGTATCATCTCTTCTTTTCACTGGGCAACTTGAATGGTATGGACCTGAGATGAAAGGAGCCACCTGAAGCAGAGGCTAGGATCTGTAGCAGCTCGCATGCCGTTTTTGGGGTAGAGTGAGACCCTACCAAAGAAAAGCCTGCCCCAGAGTTGAGCTTGACAGTGTTGAATCTTACCTGAGCCCTGTGATGAGTGAAGGTTAAAGGAATCCGTCCTCTTTTTTGTTCTGGGTAACAGCTTACTGCAAAGACGCACCCTTCCCCATATGACTTAGGTAAAACTCACAAATGCCTGACCCCTTGTTTATCTATAATGAGGCTAGACAGGTACTCAGAATTTCCTTTCTTTACCTCATAAGTGATCAGCTGAACTCTTAATCATTCTAAACAAAACACCAATTGGCCTACCTTTGGGTAAATGTCTCTCCTTCACCCAGATGCCTGAACTTTAGTCCAACTGCAGCTGGATCCAGCAGAAAACCCCTCTCAAGGAAGCCTCGGGGTAAAACATTCTCTCTACTATCCGGTCACACCACCCTCTCCCTCACGCCACTTGCCACGCTCAGTTCTTTTTAGCCTTGTCTATTCCACTCTATAAAAGAAAACCCTTTTACCCAACTCATGAGACACTTGCAGACATTGGATCACAGCATTCACCCTGTTACAATAATCCCCCTCTCCCTACTGCTATCGTCCCCCTCTCTGTGACCCTAATCCCTCTCCCTGTTGCAAAGTCACTTTCCTTTTCTTGCAATAATCCTTTTAAATAAAAGTCTCTCCTTACTAGGTTCAGATTTGTGAGGTTTTGGTTGGTCTATTTGTTTGTTAGTTTGAACTGGGGAGGAGCTTGAAGAGAAATATTGTTTTTGTAAGAGGGAGAGCCTGAGGCTCCCAATTAATGCATTTACACGTATTGAGAGTTTCTTTACAAATAGATGAGAATTCTCAGAACCAAGAGTTGGTGTTAACTTCTTGATGGATTGACTTTGTCAGTCCTTGCCTTTCTCAAACCTCAGCTGTAGTGGCTGGTGCCCTTTACCTACAGGTCAGGACTTGCCGATCCCTGAGCCATCTAGAATTGAGGAGGAGGCAGATTAAGACTCTCAGCCCCTCCATGTGAAGTACAAAATTAGTCTTGCCATCTGGAATTAAGCTCAGCATTGTAGAGCTGGTGTAGGGCAGACCTTGAATTTCTCCTTGATGCCTATGTGTCTCCTCTTCTAAATTTTGTCCTGCCCCTAGACTGTGTCATATTGATCCAGGTGGAAATGCAAGTTCCAAGATTGATGTCTTGTTATGAGGTCAGCTTTCATCTTGTAACATCCTACCTATGTCCCAGCCCTGAAGCCACATAACCGTCACCTGTGCAATTTTGCATATCTTGGGCTGCCAACATTATATCATTGTTCTCTATTCCTGTCCACACTAAGTCTGAGCTCCCTAAGTGCCTTTGGACAAATCCATTGACTTCTGGTGGCCAGCTCCAGAACCAGGCACGTTTCCCAGACCCCTGTCCCTTCCTATTCTGGCTTTTTCAGTCACCCTTGAATCATGTGGCATGATTTAAGAACTCCCAGATTAATGGTACAGACTGCACCCTGCTTAACAACACCGTCCTCTGATATCGGGTCTGTTCAGCTGCTAACAGGTTGTCATTCCATGTTAAAATAAAACATGAATTTTTATAGAGCTGTTGCACAAAAGCCTTAGTTGACCATGGCCAGTGACAAAACTGAGGAGAGAAAAAGGGGCTCTCTAATAAAAGAATAATAAGGGTATGCAAGTGAGTTTTGAGAACTTGATATCAAGAACATACACACTTATACAACATAGACACTGAAGAAGTCACTGGAAGCCTTAACTGGAAATACCTCCTAGTATCTTCATTCATTAACTAATTTACTTATTCATTCAAATAGTTACTCTAAAGAGCTCCACAGAGGCCAGGCACTGTGCTAATAACTTGGAACTCAACAGTGAACAGAGTAGACCAGATACTTGCCCTCATAGAGTTTGAACAAAAAGGATTTAAAGTGAGTTTTAAATAGGAATCAACATATAGAGATGCGATATGCACAGAGATTATAAGGGGAGTTGTATCTGTCTGTGCAAGGAATAATAGTTACAACCGTAATGGGATAGAACGTGTAATTAGTCGGCAGGCTTCCATCTGCTTAAGAGCTCTTAGACTTTTCCTTCCTCATCACTAAACCCATGCATCTATGCATTTTCTTCTTTTAATCTAAAATCTGGAACTCTCTTCTTTTTAATTTGAGGAAAGGGGAATTGATGCCAACACTCAATATTAGAAAAACGAATGAGTGGGCATGCATGACACGTCAGTGAAGGAACACAAACATTTTTTCTTGAACACAGTTTTGGTTTCAGTGTATAATATATGTCAGTAGGAAGGTACTTTAAATTCTTTGACATGTATTGGAGAGTTTTCCTTCTGGATGTTAGAGATCTCATTTTGAGAATGTCAATGAGGTATAAAATTCTGCATAAATAAATATAGTTACAATTGATTACATTTTCCATTGGGAAGAATAAGTTACAAGGAGATGGTTTCACTTATTTCTCAGAATGAAAAATGTGTACATAAAGGAATCGAAAAGAGTCTGTTGCACTACCCTGAAGACAAGGCTACTTTCATCCTTGTTTGTTTGTTGTTTGTTTGTTTACACATCCTCAGACTATTCTAGGAAGGATTTAAGGCAGCTGCTTCTCATTTCATAGCTTTCAACATACACATACTTTATTTGTTTTGTGATCAGTAATTAAAATTATTATATTCCAGACTATAGCATATGATTGTGCAGCCATTTTTAGTTCTGCTTTTTGAATTCATCAAAACTCAGCCTGAGTATGTGTATATGTGATTCTTTATTCATACACACAGCAACTCTACAAGCAAAGCCACCCTGCAAGAGCAGAAATGAAAATCTGCGGAGATTAGAGGACCCCGAAAAAGAAAAGAGATGCATATTTTCAAGAGAAAACTAGAAACAAAATTTACTTGAAACTCTAAAATACTGCTCCAAACCTAAACGGATCCAAATGTACCAGATGTGATATGAGCATAAATATTGATGCATCCTGATATTGTCAGGATGTCCCTGCAGCAAAGATGTCATCGAAGGTTGGAGTAAAAGGATATCTAGACCGTCCTCCTAGATGCTGTAAATAAAAGTTTGCACACTATTTTAGAAGGTACACAGATTCATCAAATCTTCCCATGGACCAGAGAGTAAGAGAAAATGACCCCTTCTAAAGGTTCACTTCTAAACAGACAAGTAAGATGAAAACTGATTTGATTGATATCACTCACCCATATTAAGATAGTTCTGAAAAGGGCCCTATTTTTCCCCTTAGAAAGAAATACAATTCTACATCCCTTAATGGGAGAAAAAGAATTTCATAGTAGTGATAGATAGAAACTGTATGTTCCCCCATATAGGTAAGTAGGTAGGTAGGTAGGTAGGTAGATATCCTCCTTTTTTTAATACATCCTATCATTATCTTCACAACAATCTAATTACAAGGTAAAATTATTTTGCTCATAATCTGTTTTCAATTTGAAGTCTTTTTCTCTACCAGAATATATGCCCCTCATAAGCAAGAATTTTTCTCTTATTTACTACCATGCCTAGAAGATAGTCTAGCATAAAGCACACATTTTAATAAATTCTTCTGGAATGAAACAAGTATGTATACTGAAAGGATGGCATTGATTGTCTCCGAGTAAATGGGTGACAGATGATACCCTGTTAGGTATGTGGGGTTTTTTACTGCTCTTTAAAATATGTATATATTTCTTTGTGTTTCTTTGTGTTTTTTATTTTTCAGTAATGTGTATGTATTTCTTTTTAAAATAAGAAAAAAGGGGCGTGAGGGTGATCTGGCTGTGACATCTGTCACCCCATTGATGGCCAGTGTTGATTTGGGTGATCTGGCTGGCTAGGCAAGTGTCCCCCTTCTTCCCTCCCTGTTCCAGGTTCATCCATGCAGAAGCTGTGCGCTAGGTCTAAGGGGATGACCTTCCCTGATAGAGGAGGACCTGTTCCTCGGTGAAGGGGAACGACTGACGAAGCTCCCCTGCTAGAACCTCCCAACCAAGCTCTCAAGGTCCATTTGTAAAAGAATGTAGGGTAGTCAAGCTTCCAAGATTCCAGACACATCCAAAGGAGGCGCTGTATGTGGCCATCTGCCTTTCTTTAAAACAAACAAACAAACAAACAAACAAATAAATAAATAAACAAACAAATAAATAAGAAAAAAATATATTTTTAATAAAAAATTCAGGTCACTTAGAATTCCAAATACTCTTCAGCTCTGATTTCACCTTCGTGGCACGTTGAAAGCAATGGTCAACTAGCAACATCCCCCCTCCACCCTAGACCAGGAAAAGAAAAAAAAACCTAACGAGCAAACAAAACAAAAACTCTCTCGCCGTTCATAAACTTTAAAATTTATTTCCCATCTTTTTCAGTGTTCCTTTTCTGGCATGGGTCTTTTGATGGATGGATAGTGGAAGAAATGCAGGAGAAGGGGCGTAATCACAGAACTGGGAGGACAGGTTAAGAACCAACAGGTGTCACCCTTTTCATTTTATTTTTGTAACACAAATCTATTCACAGCACTATTAGAGAAAATATACTTTTTAAATATCATAAGCTTGGGGGGAAAGCTCAGAAGAATGTGAACAAAAATGTTAATAGTATTTAAACCTGGATGACTTCTCCCTTCCTCCCGTCTCCCAACACTTGTCAGGATTTTCCTTCAGATTTTCTGTGGTTTAAAAATAGTGCTTTTTAAATAGGAAAAACTATAAAAATCAAATTTAAAAATCAATTAAAAGTTACAGTAATAAAATATTAACTTGAAAATTTTAGAAAAAAATCCTAAAAACACAGAGAATAAATGGGAAGTAGTGAAAACACCATATTTCTGATTTGTTAGGAAAGGTTAGATAAACAGTTCAATTGGTCAATGAAAAATAAAGAGGAATTAGAAGTTGCTGACTAAAAATTTTAATGGAAGGCTAAGAAATGCATTCACATCTCATGGCAGAAGATTACTAGGTGTTAAAAAGGCATTGAGAAGTTTCTGAAAATCTTGATGATGGGTTTCTGCTTGCTGTGGAATACATTTTATGTTTATTTCGGAGACCTCTGTGGTTAAAATGCTTGCTTCTGGAGCTGGGGACATTGTGAGAAACGTATTCTTCCCTGACGTCACAAAAGAGTAAGATCTACAACATGACACACTATCAAAGCCAAAGGCAATTCAAATAGAGGGGTTGGTGGCTTCTTCATAGAGTTTATGCTTCAAACCAGGCTGATCAGGAATTGCATCTGAGAAATCAAATACAGTGTTGTGAATACCACTGTGTCAATGATACGTCTTCAGATCTTGTGGAGTGTATCAGAGATAGTTAACTTAAGGGCTCTAGAAAGAGTGAAGCCTTTAATTAACCTAATAATTACTAACCTAATAATATACAAATTAACTAACACTAACTAACCTAATAATATACAAATATTAACTAATCAAATAATATACAAATATTATGACCCCACCTCTGCTTAATGTTGGCTCCCTTTCTAGGATGCCATGAGAGTTTGGGGATGCTGTGTTCTATTAAATGTGAGTATGCCATGATGCCAAAGCTGGATTCTCTCTTTTGCCCTTAGAAGATGGAACGCACAGTGCCTGCAAGTCAGATGGCAGCACTCTGCACCCAAGCAGCTCTGACTGAGGAAGCACTGTCCCCATGCAGCAGAATTTCTAGACCAAACAGCTCCAGAGCTACTGTTGTGGAATCCAGCCAGTCACCCTGACCGAGAAAAAGAGCGCTTCATCCTCTTTTGATGTTTCCTTCCCACGCGGGAAAAGCCACCAGCCTAATGTTCCTGGCCAATCCATGCTTGCCCTCCTCCCCATCTCCAAGGAAAGATCAAGGAAGGAGTGAGAAGCAAGAAGATTCAGGGCAAACTTCTCAGGAAAACCAAGGGAACAGGGAAGGGGCAGTTCTAGACACCCAGAAAAAAACATTTCACTCCCTATGGTCGTTCTGTGTTACGCACTTTGGTCGGCGGGGGGGGGGGGGGGGGGGGGGGGG
>NW_027397068.1:69092896-69094269 GCF_003265705.2 Callorhinus ursinus | reverse complement strand
GTGGGGAAGATTCACTTAGCACACGTAAAAGACCATTTATTATTGAAACAAATTCTGGGATGACCAGAGCCAGTGTTTTCTCTAACCTAGTGTGTATTATATTTTATGCATAATCACAGTTGAATTGCTTCCCTTGCCCAAAGTCATGGGTCTTATTCCTTTTTATTACCACCCTATCTAACTCTTTGATCTATTATAGACTGTATGTTAATGGCTGAATTCTGAAGGCAAAGAGCACTTTGTGAATATGTAAGACTATAGAAGCTGCTGGTGCCTATTTAGTAAATCAAACTGCTATGCCAAGCAGCAACCGTGCTTCTCAGCATCACATCACTTCTGTCACATAGAGACTAAGCCAAAATGGCTAAAGCCATTTCGAGCAAGTAGATATTGAAATCATTGATGTTGAAAGAGTTGACATTTTAATATATTTAATAATGAAATAGTAGCTAATTTTGATATTTAGTATAAAAATAGTAGAGATTACAAGATGTTGAACATTATGGCCATAATCTTATGTATCTTCATACACTCTCCAATATGGCACATTGACGTGAAAACTCTACGCACTCCATAAGTGCTTATTAAATTCATTTGTAAAGATGTTAGGAAAATTTGATGTGAGATGTTTTATAAAAATGTTAGGTTGATATTGTAATACTGGATTGGAGCACAATCTACACTTTTTAAATCATGCTCACTTGTATTTCATTTTAATAATCAAAAAAGTAATACTTGCTCAGTTTGTCAAAGTAGGAAACCTATGTTAAAGGGTAATTTCCCAAAAGGTAAGATCACAACTTTCATACAGATATAAAATGAATACTTGTCAGATATTTTATTTAACCTATTAATTAAATGGAAGAACCAGGAAAGATGTTACAAACAGTTCAAAGGAGAAGTTAAAGAAGCACAAGTTTATATGAAATAAGGGAAGGTTGAAATGAATTTACAAATTCACCAAACTAGTTTTACTTACAGAAAGAAGGAGTGACAACTTCAGCTCCGCTGGACAGAACTATTAATGTGTGTATCTAGAGACAACACAGTGTTGACCTTGCTCTCAGTTACCTGAGATTTATAAACTCGTAAAATAACTCACAGGCAATGAAAGGCTAAAATCAGGTATCATGGAAAATGTTGCTCTAAACAATGCATAGTTTTCCATTGGAGATACCTAGCAATCTTTTTTGTTTATTTCAAATTTCCGCATAATAAAAATTAGAAAGAAAGAGTAAAAAGAAGAGAGGAAAGAAGGGATAAAAAAGAAAGGAAGGAAGGAAGGAAGGAAGGAAGGAAGGAAGGAAGGAAGGAAGGAAGGAAAGAAAGGAGGGAAGGAAGGAAGGAAGGAAGGAAGGAAGGAAGGAAGGAAG
>NW_027397068.1:69055802-69092796 GCF_003265705.2 Callorhinus ursinus | reverse complement strand
AGGAAGGAAGGAAGGAAGGAAGGAAGGAAGGAAGGAAGGAAGGAAAGGAAGGAAGGAAGGAAGGAAGGAAGGAAGGAAGGAAGGAAGGAAAGGAAGGAAGGAAGGAAGGAAGGAAGGAAGGAAGGAAGGAAGGAAGGAAGGAAGGAAGGAAAGGAAGGAAGGAAGGAAGGAAGAGAAAGAGAGAAAGAAAACCCATTTTAAATCTACACAGATAGAACCGCTGATGACATTTTGGTGTATTTTTTTTCCCAGAAACAGATCTTAATAGAGTTGGAAAGCATAACACTGGGTACTGTTCTATGGATTCCTTTCACTTAAAAAAAAAAAAAAAATATATATATATATATATATATGTATGTATAAGAATAGTGAGCCTTTTCTCATATCCAGCACTCTTGTAGAACCTGATTTTTACATGATATGAATGTACCACAATATGCTTAACTAATCCACTGTTGCTGCATATCTTTGTGAGTTTTCCTACTGTAAATAATGGCACAAGAAAAAAACGTGGACAAGTATCTTTGCACACATCTCTGATACTTTTTTTGGGAATTCCTAGAAGTAGAGTTTCTGGGTCAAAAGCTAGGTGCCTTTTGATATATTTTGACAGATGTTGCTAAATTGCCTTACAGACATGCTGCACCAACTCTCGAATCCTGCCGGCATGTGTGTAATTATGCCCGTTCCTCCACACCCTAGCCGACACAGAGCATTGTATTCGTCTTAAGCTTTGCCAATTCAATGGGCTAAGACTGGTGTTTTTTCCTTGTTTTAAATCTGCATTTTAAAAACTATTGAGGTTAAATTCTTGAATCAGCTAAAATAAACACTTTATGAAACTTTGTGGGAATGTGGATGGAAGGAATAAAAGATAAAATTATTTCTTCCCTCTCTCTGTCTTTAGTTTGGAAGAGCTGAGGACTTTTGACAACCAAATGAACAGAAATTCTCATTTTGAAAGGAAAGAACAAGATTAAAAGTATAATGCAGAAATTTGTTTTCAGGAAACTTTTAAGAAAAAAAAGTCAAGCATACTCAAAATGTATCCATGGAAAATAATTTCTAAACTGTGGAACTGAGAAGTAGCATCAACATTTAATTGGGGGGAGAGGTGCATTTGGTTAATAATGAAGCTTTAAAACTTCTTAATTGAATTCTGATTTAGGGAGATAAAAGGCATCTGTGTACTGAATTATACATAAAGGGAACAGTTTGTAGATTATTCTTGCCTGTGTCTACTTGTGTGTACTGTATAATTTAGGCCTTAATATATTTGGAGTCCTTTTTCTCTTATTGTTCAGAAGTTAAATGAATACTCTCCTCCCCAGTAATATTTGTTCAATTTTATTTATATGTGAAAACTGAAATATGGAAGGTTAATTTCCAGGTCTGCATCCCTAAGAAATATACATGAATAATTTTGGATCTGTTTCTAATATTCTGCATAGTTTCAGCAAGATGAAGGGGAGTGATATAAAAATATATGATTTTATTGTCAGAGTGAAAATCTCTAAAATGAATCCAAAGGGAACATCAGCATGGACTGAAGGAAACTGACTTTACTTCCATTACTCCTGCCTCTTATATTTTCCTTCCATTTGGCTGAGTCAAGGGTTGGGATTAGGGACCAAAGCCACAGTCTCCCCAGGTCCCTGGATAACTGCCAGAGGACAGAGTCATGGAGGAGATGAGCAGGGGAGAAAGCAGGTGAGCTAAATACTCATTCTGCCACCCAGAATTCCGTCCACTGATACCCACTGGTGACCTTGTGCGACTTATTTAATGTATCACAGCCACCAGTTCTCTGTAAAATGGAGTTCGTAACTACCATTTAAAGATGACTATGATTGGGGCGCCTGAGTGACTTAGTCGGCTGAGCCCTGGGCTCTTGCTTTTGGCTCAGGTCATGATTTCAGGGTCATGAGATCAATCCCCACAGTGGGGAGTCTGCTTGAGGATTCTCTCTCTCCCTCTATTTGCCCCCACCGCCACTCATGCTCTTTCTCTCTCTAAAATAAATAAATAACCCTTTAAAAAAAATAAAGATGGCTGTGATAATGGATATACAGGCCTTTAGCAAATTGACACACTAATGAAACTAAATTATGAGACATCTGTTTGGCACCACTACATCAGCCAGCAATGGAGCAATTCCTCATTTAGTTTGTTGGAAACACAGAAATTTCTCTGTTCTAATGAAGGGAAAATGTAGAGTTAAGTGCATTCTCAACTGGAAAAGAAGAAGTGCTTCTGTCTAAGAATTGATCAAAATACAGCTTCTTAAACAGATGTAAAAAGATGATATGTTTGTTTCAAAGGGCAGCATTAAAGTCTTACGCTAGAGATGAATTCCTGAGAAAAAGAAAAAAATTATATCAATAGGCTCTTATGTGGAGGGGGCTGAAATCCCTCACACTATACTATTATCATTAATTTTATGTTAATAGGGTTTGTTTACTTAAGTGTCTACTATTACATGTGCTTTGTGGGTTTTTGAGTTGAGGGATTAGCTCTGGCCTATGGCCCCTAACTGGATATTGTCTAATTATTAATATTCATTCTTCCAGAGAGATTTGCTTCACAGAATTAAAAAAGTTGATGAGTCAACAGTAACTACTATTCCCCTCTGATTTATAAGCATGAAAGCATATGTAATTCAAACATGACCCTCATAAACAACCCTAGTATCATTATTATAAAACAAGGCTCACTGTTCTGCTTCCAGTTCTTACTTTTCAGAATATTGAGTAAAATGGGAATTACTGACTCAGTAAATCTCATGAATTCTTTTGGCAAATCTGTGGCTTACTATGGATTCAACTGTCTATCAAAAGATCTATGTTAAAATTTTTCTATATTAAAATTTGAGTGGGAAGGGAAGGAATTGCTTTTCCTTGCTTAATGGAGAAGGCAATTTTATCGAAGAAAAATTATCCATTCATAACCAAAATATAAATGGGCTACCCTCAGTGAAGAAGAAATACTCCCTCAAAAAAGGCCAGCTCTATAGAAATTCACAGCCTTTTGTCAGAACTGATTAAGAAAATAAGATGAAAGAAAAAAATTGGTAGTTTGGGTGGAAACCTTCAGAGTAGACAGGAGAGAAAGAAATGAGATGAGGAAAATCAACCAGGAGAAAATCAAAATAGTCAAGATGAATGAAGGACAAATATTAGTGAGAATTTTATCCATGGAAAGGCAAATGTACATGTCTCTATACATATATATATATCTCATTGTCCATGATCAAATACAGTAAAAAAAAAAAAAGTAGAAAGAAAGATGTCTCTCTCAATAGAAATACTGTGTCTGGTTTTCATTTTCACGTGGTTTAAGTAAAGGTCTGTGAATTTCTGAGATCAGTCACTTAGAGGAAGAAGATTGCTTCATAAATTCTAGCCGATAAGATGAAAAGAAGACAAGTCTTTACACCTTTTTTTCAGTCAGTTTCAATATGATTTTTAAATAACTTTTATAAAAAGCTAGAAAAAAATCAAATAATGATGGGGAAAGTCAATTTATAAATTGAAATATAAATATGCAGAGGAAATATTGATGAGGCTTTCTATTAAAACACATGTTAAAAAATTACCTTTCCCCATGAATTGTTTTACTCTCTGTGCATCTTCATTTCTCTATGGGAAAACTAATAGGTGTCAAATCCAAATATATTTGCAGTCTTCCTCAAATGTGTACCAAGAGCTACCTGTCATCTGTGAGAGACCAAGAGCAAGTGACAACAAATCTAGGATTCAGGGTCTGGGATTACGACTTTCTTTCAACAGAGGGACGGATCACCCAAATATCTTAGAGAGTTATTAAAAGTCTTTCAACAATGTGTCCATCAATTGTGTAGTGATGCATCTCCAGACTTACATATTTAAAGAGACTGTAATCTGTATGTCTCATGGGACCTGATATATATGCATCTGTAACTCAGAATTTTCTAACTTCTTGATTTGGAACCTGGACCCTTTTAGCAACTGAAAAAATGGAAGCCTAAGAAATTAACAATCATCCTAGTAAAACTTTCACCACTCAAAATCTACATTTGAATTTATAGAGATGGAGTTGAATCTTCTTAGTAGCCAGGGGAAACTCACCCCTCTGTGCTCCTCCTGGTTGCTTGGGGATGTAGGTTCACCCGGATTCAAATATGTGGGTCTGTGGTCACAGATTATGAGAGAGAGAGAGATGAATTTTCTTCCCACCTGATGGGAGCACCTGTAAATAGATTTGTATCAACCCAAAGTTTGGATTTACAAAAAACAATTTTCTATTTCACGACTCCATTTGGCTTGACAGTAGGTAAGAACCAGCTCTTGCTAACAGAGTTAGCCTAATGGGTTATGAATAATGAATCTTAAGTCATCGGAACTAAACTTCTTATGCTTAGGTTGTGAAGACCAACATAGGGGCACCTGGGTGGCTCAGTCATTTAAGCAGCTGCTTGTGACTCAAGTCATGATCCCAGGGTCCTGGGATGGAGCCCCAGCCTCCCTGCTCAACCAGGGAGCCTGCTTCTCCCTCTCCTTCTGCCTGCTACTCCCCCTGCTTGTGCTCTCTCTCTCTGTGTGTCAGATAAATAAATAAAATGTTTTAAAAAAGACCAATATAGGTTCTGTTAATCTCTCAGTAATAATCCAGGTTTTCTCACTTACACCGACCCCACCGATGTCCTAGAATGGCCTTTTACGATCATCATGTACTCTATGAAGATCAGTTCAAAAATAATGATTCAAACATTAACATGACAGACAGTAGTGTTTTCTTTTTAATATTAAATGTTTTTAAAAAGCATATGAGTCTAATATTAGAAGAAAATATGATATTATGTGTATTGTCTCTGGTGACTTGTTTTGAAAATGTGTACAGCAATATGAGATTGTAAACACAAATATTAACTAATAAAATATTTCTGTTTTACATTCTAAAATTGCAGATAATACATAACTCATTTAATTTTTTGAAAACCAAATAACCATGCTCTTGTAATTAATGCTTTTGATTAATAAGGCACTGCAATACCTGTAAGCTAAATTTGTCTGTAAATGTCTTGAGATATACAAAAAGTCAGATATAAAAATTATTTGATTTTTCAGAGAATTATTTCAAAAGATTTTGCCCAGATTCAGAGATATTAGATTATCAGACTCCATGGATTCCAGTTGATTTAATTTATATATTAGTTTATTATTACACATCTACTTACAAGGCTGGTCCATTGAGTTACATTTTTAATCCATGGCTATGTTCCATAGCCTCTTCTTTATCACAAATGTCTTTTATTCATGATGAGATTTTATAAATATTTAGAATATTGAAGCAAATTTTTTTCAGTACAAACTATCCTCTAGCAAGTCTTTCCAAGAGCTTTTAAACAGCATCCTTTGTCCCCAAGCAGACAACTGACACCCCCCCATGGCATGGTGAGAAGGGTTCTGCACATCTATCCACTACCTATCAGGGCAAGGCTGAATAGCAAAGGGATTCAGAGCAAAACTCTGGAAGCAATTTGCAATTTCCTTGCTGGCACAATAGGGGTAATAATAGAACCCATCTCGAAGTATTGTTTTGAAGATTAAATGAGCTAAAATAATCAGAGCTTTAGAACAGTATCTGGCCAATAGAAAATACTTTGTAAGTATTCACCATTATAATTATTTTCGAGTGGCAGAAGACCTATGTTCCAGATTGCATTTGCTTAGAAGGTTCACATGTAATGATTAAGTATCAGAACTTGGGAAGCTCCTGCATGGCTCAGACGGTTAACTGTCCAGCTCTTGGTTTTGGCTCAGGTCCTGATCTCATGGCTCATGAGAAGGAGCTCCGTGTCGGGCTCTGCGCTCAGTGGGAGTCTGCTTGGATATTCTCTTCCTCTGCCCCTTCTCTTGCTCTTTCTCTCTAAAATAAATAAATAAATCTTTACAAAAAAGAAAAAGGAAAAGAAACTTTGCAGCTAAACTGTGTTGATCCAAATTCTACTTCTTCCCTTGTAAGTTATGCGACCTTGAGGAAGTTACTTAATCTCTCTGAGGAAGTGCCTCAGTTTCCCTTTGTGTAAAATGACACCAACTACAAAACTTACCTTACAGAGTTGCTACGAGGATTAGGTAAATTGTTATATTTAAACAGTGCCCAAAACATATAATAAAATCTGAGTAAATATTACCTGCCACACAAGAAACATTAGCATTAGTACTATCATTATTTTTAATTTTTAACAACTCTGCATCTCTCACTCAAACCCTTCACTGACCAGGTCACCTCTCCCTAACTTCTACTTGCCATTGCCATGGTTCTATTTTACATTTCTGTCTACGATACCCTGATAAACATGTCTCTCATGGAGCTCCATGAAGGCAGGGGGCTTAGGGCTGGTCTTTGCACACCATTTTTTCCCCAAACTCTGAGGGTGTGGCATATGGTCAGCCCTCAATAAATCTCAGAGAATGAATTCTATCAAAGGCTCTAATTTCAGCAATTCGTCTTGCTAACTCAAATACAGAGCTTGTAAAATAAATGGGGTGGTGCCAACCAAGAAGGACATGGGGGTTACGAAGTCAGAACTTGCCCTCAGCTTGAAGGTTGCACAGCCTTTATTCTCCTAACATGGTATACCCTACAGGCCCTGACCTAGCCACAGCTCACTGTCTTCTGTGCCCAGTTCAAAGAACATGAGTTTTCCTGCTAAGGCAGGACTCACCTTCTCCTCCTTTTCCAAGTCTATACCACCCCCATATATGGTCCAGCTTCAGTTCTGCTCAGGTAGCTCCTGACTCTAATCCCAAAACCACCTGTGGCCATATCATTTTCCCTCAGGCTACAAGTTCGGGTCACTCCAGGGTCCATCTACCCTTTCTCTCTCCACAGCTGTAGGAGCTCTCCCATCTCCAGCGGGCTGTCCTGTTTCTAGGATCTCACAGCAGCCAGCAGGGGCAGACCAACAGATTAGAAAATCCAGCTTAATTGAAATTGTGAACCTTGTCAAATTCAAATAACAGAGCTAGGCAGAAATGCTAGCCTCTTTCCACCCAGCAAAATAAACCAAGATTAAGTAATTAAGCTAAAAGGTTTTGTTGTGTTTTTTTTAATAAAACTACAATAGAGAGGAAGGGAAAGAAAATATTTATTGAAATATTGTTCAGCAGAGGAGCAAGGAGAACAGGCACCTCATTTTCATGAGCATCCAATGTGCAGTAGGCATAAAATCATACAGTTAAATTACAGAATACCAACACTTCAATCATGCATACATACATACAAACAAGATGTTTAAAAAATAAATGTAACCTTATTTCAAATCGTCAGTGCTTCCCTCCAGAATAAATTTAACAATTTAGTCCTTAAAACCTTGGCAGAGTTTCTATAAAAGTACAAGCAATTTGAGTCTGTATTTCAGATACTAAATATATAAACTATATTTAAAATGTCTATACAGCTCCTCCTCAATTTACAACAGGGTTACATCCCGATAATCCCGGCCTAAGGGGAAAATATCCTAAGTGGAAAACACATTTAATACACCTTAACCTCCCAAACATCACAGCTTAGCCTGGCCCCCCTTCAACGTGCTCTGAACACTTACATTACCCTGCAGTTGGGCACAATCATCGAACCCAAAGCCTATTTTACAAGAAAGTGTTGTTGACTATCTCCTGTAACTTCCTGAATGCTGTACTCAAAGTGAGCCACCCAGCGGAGGTACCAGTGCAGCATGGCTGTCAAGCGTATCCGTTGTTTGCACCCGTGGTAGCCTGCTGACCGGGAGCTGCCGCCACCCAGCATCACGAGGGAGGATCTGACCCCATGTTGCCAGCCTGGGATAAGATCCAAATTCCAAATTCCAAGTACGGTTTCTACGGAATGTGTACCACTTTCGCACCATCATAATGTCAAAAGATCATAAGTGGAACCATCCTAAGTCGGGGACCATCTGTATTTTAAACATCACAGCACTGCTTGCTCTCACAAATAAAACAAATGGGACATTATAACTCAACACAGGCTAGTTTGAGCCAATTGGTCATGCTTGTGTTGTTTGGCCAGATTTAACACCTCTGATATTACTGTTTTATAAAAATTAAAAAAAAAAAACCATCCAGACAATTTGAAATATCTGCAACAACCTGGCCAACTGAGCACATAAACTTGCTTTTGCCCAGTAATTCTAAGTTATAGATAAAGATAAGATACAGGCAATAGGAGGTCCTTTCATTTTTTTTGTTGTTTTTTGTTTTCTGTTTTTTGTTTTGTTTTGTTTTTCACAAATGTTTCCTCTTGCTTCCCTCTAAGACATGGTTTTCACCATTGTCCAGCATTTTAGGCAATGGGTGACAATCTTGCCTAACATACAGGGGAAGGAAACTGTGATGAGAACTCTATGATGAATAACAGTCAAAGGTAAAGTTCAAACCCACTGCAACTCTTCCTCTTAACAATAATTAATTGAAATAGTTTAAACAGACAATGACATAGAAAAGGCAGTGAATTTTGGAGTATGTATTAAAAACATAGATTATTAACTCAGGAGACCATAAGGAGGCCCTTTCATTATCTTCAGAAGTTATTGTATGAAAACACTTTTGGAAAGTCTTTTAAATGAATATTATTGACCTGATAGACCATAATAGTTCCAAGCAGGGCATTAGTATCCATCTTCAAGCAAGTATTTATATTGTTTAAAACCATTATTGACATTTGTGCAAAAATCTCTTTCAACTCTAGTGCAGAGGTTGCCTGAGAGAGTGGCCCAGTAATATCCATTTAGAAAAAAAAAAAAAAAGTCAAACTCACTCTTCCTTATCTCTTCAAAGCAATGAAACTATATACTGTAATAGATTTATTTCTCATTAAATTATATTGGATGCTTTGTTTCCTTTGATTTAGATCTTTTCTAATATAATCAAATGCCAAACATAATGTAGAGTAGGCTTTTTTGGTAAGAAAATTAAATTGACCTGCCCATTAACTTGTTGAGCAGTTAGATTTGGTTTTCGTGGTAGTAGATTACATCTGCCATCAATTACTTAGAGCTAGAGGAGATTGAAATTTATTTTTAATATCAGCGCTGGCCATTGCTATGTGGGCAAAACCATATCTGCTTCGTGTTTTACCAGTTATATGCCCACGCCCCTGAAGTAACAGAGCAACTCAGATATCCACTGCTGGGTTCCTACTGGGTCGTATAAAATGGGGACTGTGTGTGCTCCTGGTATTTGCCAAGTATGCAATGCTGGTGGCTTGAAAAACAAAGTGCTGAAAGCCCCATGATAGCGTAGTCTGATCTCAAGATCTATTACGTGCTTACTAGGCTGTGAGCCCCTCAGATTCAGGTTTATGTCTTTATTAGCTTGGATTCTTTTGGCTGCAAGCATCAGCAATGAGCTCTGGCTAAATGAAAGGAAAAAAGAGAAGTTAGTGGAAGAATAAGAAGGCACTGACAGAGAGGACAAAACAGAAGGCAGAAAGAGCAGGTTTTCAATAATCAGGAACCAAGAAACACTAGAAGGTTTCAGAGACAGGACCTACTCAAGGACTGTCCCCTCTCTCCTCCTTGCCACCAACTTTGGCATGAAGGGACCAGTTCAAACCAATTTTTGGTCGGGACGTTCCTCTCCTCAAAGCTTATCACTCTAGGAGAGAGTGTCCACCTGACTACCTTTAGGTCTTATGTCGACACATTGCATACTCCAGGATGATGAAAGGGAAGACCCTCTGTGTGGCCTTCAGCTTCTGCAGTGGGACAGGGAGTCTTTGATTTACCACCCAGCCAAGGTTTCCAATAGAGAAGGGAAGTTAATGTCCCAAAAGGAAATCAGGGGCCTCTTACAAAGGGGAATGGATATTAGGTTGCTAGAAATGTCCACACATAGTAGCTACTCAATAAATATTTTTTGAATGAATGAACAGGGGAGAGGAAGGAAGGTTGAACAGTTGTGAGGGAGGCATAGCAACGCTTACTTCCTTCTATTACGGTCAAAAGCAAGCCAGATAATGGGGATCACAGTCACAACAGGCATTCAAATACGCCTGGCAGTGGGCATGGAGGTGTTCCAATAGTTTTCAGCAAAGCAAATTTATGTGAACCCTATCTTCAAATTTTCTTGCATTATGAAATCAGAGAAAATTGTCAGCTTATAGTATAGATTCCTGGATATGTTAAAAAGGAAGCACATTTATAATAGTTTAAATATGTTTAAAAGGTCTACAACTTTTGTTGAAAATGTTAACATCACTCACAGTATTAGGAACTGTGTTTTCCCATCACATTCACATAAAGTGAGTTAATATTTTTTCTCTCCTTTTTTAATAATGATAGTAAAATGAAACCTGGCATTTATCAATAGTGTTATTATTAAAATTATACTTATGGGGGTACCTGGGTGGCTCAGTCGGTTAAACAACCAACTCTTGGTTTCAGCTGGGTCGTGGATTCAGGGTCATGAGATCAAGTCCTGCGTCAGGCTTGTGCTCAGCACAGAGTCTGCTGGAGATTCTCTCTCCCTCTCTCTCCCTTTCAAATAAATAAATAAATACATCTTTAAAAATAAAATAAAATAAAATTATACTTATGAAAAACCACATTTTTAACAATCTTTATATTTCCTCATTGCTGAAACATCTTAAGTCCTTTTCTCATCCTGAGTATAATACCTGGGTTTAAGAATCATAGAAGAGGAGCGCCTGGGTGGCTCAGTCGTTAAGCGTCTGTCTTCGGCTCAGATTATGATCCCAGGGTCCTGGGATCAAGCCCCACATCAGGCTCCCTGCTCAGTGGGAAGCCTGCTTCTCCCTCTCCCACTCCCCCTGCTTGTGTTCCCTCTCTCACTGTCTCTCTCTCTCTGTCAAATAAATAAAATATTTTAAAAAAAGAATCACAGAAGAACTGGTGCCTACATCTTACAAGGCAGTGGCAATGCTCAAACCGCTGCCCAACAAGTAAGGTGTGATGGAAATATTTAGAATGTACAGTAACAGGCAGAAAATTTGCATCTTACAATGTGAGGTACTTACATGCCGGCTCATTTAATAGAATTTCTATTATGTGCAAAATACTTCTTCAGGAAAACAAGATGTAAGTTAAAACACAAAGAAAAAGAGAAAGAGAGAGAAGAGAGAAATTAAAAGTAAGTGGTAGGAAGACTGGAAATACCATGGGAAAAGAATGAATATAGAAAACATCAGGATTTTATAGACCACCTACCACATCTCCACAGGGGACACCACGGAAGTGAGGTATAGTCCCCTAACTTTAAGAACTTCCTCTTCTGAGCTTTTTTTTTTGCCCCCTTTTCAGTGTGAAATTCTATTCCTGCTGTAACATATTCGTTCTACTCCCATATGAAGATATTGGATGTCATTGTCCCATGCACCTGTTCAAGTCCTCCTTGCTTCCACTCTTTCCCCACTACTAAGCACCCTGTTACCATTTTAGCTTATTTTTGCATTCATAGAGCATTTCTTTTTCTCTACCATTCTTCCCTTGCTCGTGCTCCCTGCATCTCTCCCTGCACTGCTGCATCTTCTCCTTGTTTTCAGTCTCCTTCCCTCACTGTTACTGGCAAATGCCAGTTTGCTAACATCACTCTCCTGTTTTAAATACTTCAGTGGGTTTCTAGTGCCCCTACAATCAAGTCCAAGTTGCCAGGATGCCTTTGGCATGTCTCCTGTTCCTGTCCCCACCTCCATGTTTACTCCATACTCAGGGCCCACTGGAGGACTTTCAGAGCTCCCAACATTCATTCCTGAGCCTGGTGCCCATCAGTTTTCCCCTTGAGGATTTTTATAGGATGGGAATTGGTCAAACAGAGGCTGTGACAAGAAAAAACAATAGTCAAACTCTTTGGACTCAAAGAATCTGTGCACAAGACCATTCTCGATGACTCCCTTCAGTTCTGTCATTTGTCTGGCACCACACCGTTTTCATTGATGTGAGGACCATAAAGGCTCACTGCTGGGTACTCATTGAGGTGCTACTGATTCTCTTCAATTCTAGAACCTAAATCAATGTGAGTTGCTGGTGGGGGCAACATGTCACTTTCTTATGACATTTTCTTCATATAGCAAGTTGAATCCAACAACTGAGCAACAGTGTTAGGTGGTGTGGGGGCCAAGCGAGCAGACAAGGTAAGATCCCTTATGTTAAAGAGTTTAGACCTCATTTAAGGGACTACCTTGGAAGCACAGAGTTAGCTAGATTACCTCATTCTGTAAATCTTTTGATTCTATTTATAAGCAAACAGGTATGTGGGAAACAAAAGAAGTGAAATACCTGGGATCCACCAAGCAAAAGTTCCTAATATTTTGGCAGTTCTAAGAAGCACTTCTCCATTTGTGTAAATGGTCATCTGTTTATTCCATACCCATATGAACTTTAACTTTAAAGGATGAACTTTAAGAAAATGATAGTTTAAAATCTGAGCACTTGGGATGCTTGGGTGGCTCAGTCAGTTAAACATCTGCCTTCGGCTCAGGTCATGATCCTGGAGTCCCAGGATTGAGTCCCGCATCGGGATCCCTGCTCAGCGGGGAGTCTGCTTCTCCCTCTGCCTGCCACTCCCCTTGCTTGTGCTCTCTCTCTCTCTCTCCCCCTCTGATAAATAAATAAAATATTAAAAAATAATAAAGTAAAATAAAATCTGAGCACTTATTCCTCTCATATAGGACCTGGTTTCTATTTTCTCCTAAATCAACAAGCTTTTCAAAAATAGAGAAAATGTAATTTCTGAGAAATTTTACTGAACTTTCTGAGTTATACGCAAAAACAAAAACAAAAACAAAAACAAAATCTGACAGATCTATCTGGGCTTAAAAAGGTAGTAGCAGCTTTTGCTCAGCCAGACTGTTAGAAGTCCTTATTGCTAGAAGTCTCTTTCATGTGAATTAGTACATGCATTTTCACAGATTTTCAGGTTTCTTTCAATAAAACTGTTTGAGAATTAAAAAATAGAGCTTCTTAGTTGTGGTTCAGAATTAATTGTTCACACAAGCCTTGAACTAATTTGCATGAATTTCTTTTTACTTGGGGACCAGTGTAGTTATTGTTGATTTCCAAAAATTAATATTTCCCCATCATGTAAAATACAAAAACAAGTTCAATCAGAAACTTCAATTTTTAGAATAATCACAATCTTCATTGATTCATTTCCCCAAAACTGACAAAAACAGTTCAGTGTTTTCTGTCAATGCAGCAAAATGTGGATTTTGATAGGATATAGAGGAAACAGTTCTGTTTCAAGATCTCATTAAAAGCCACCTGCTGCCTTAATAATGATGGCATAATTAAAATGCTCTCCCCAAATTTGGTATTGCTTAGACATTGTGGACAGAAAGAGAAAGCTGATTGAAACTACCTAATTGGAGACTAAGGTAGCAATTTGTAGAAAGGGTGTCCTGAATGAGTTTGACAAGTGCAACAGGAAAATACCAAAGGTGCATTTTATTTGGAAAGGAAATGAATGTAGTTATCCAGCCCATGAGCCCCAGCCCTGTCGTCACCCTATTCGCCCTGCTTCAGCCTCCCTTTGAGCAAGAGGTTTACCTTAATTTTTATTTTTGTTCTAAAGCTACTAATAAATTTCTAGAAAGGATTTTTCTTAGAAGAACCAAATTGGCTGTGACCCAAGATAATCATTTCAGCAACAAAGCTGTGGAGCTGTGGAACGGGAATAAATTAGGAATTAAATAGGGGAATCGTGGGAGAACTTTTCCCAAATGAACAACTGCATGAAAACTTCAATGAAACCAACATTTTCTCTGTATAAAAGTGACAGACCTGATAAATAACGCAGAAACAATAATCAACAGATTGACAAATCAACGAATGTGATGTTTATTAAGTGCAAGGAACTGTTTTGAATGCAGGGAGTGTGCAGGGATTACTTTTTCCAGCTATCTGAAAGTCTTCTCGCCTTCCCAGGTGACAGCCACAGGCCCACGGATGATTCAAGGCTGTAGCTAGGGATCTCTCAGACTTCCCTGGCTCACCCAGCCCTGTCATTTACTGTTTGCTCCTTTTGGTTCTTCTGTTTCTGCCTATCAACATGATGAAGTAGCTCGCATAAAGACAAAAACCAACCAACCAACCAACCAAGCCCTCCCATGTACCCCGCAGTGGGCCTCCAGCCGCTCTCTCTCCCTCTCCTGCCCCCCTCTTTCTCCTCCACCACTGTATTCTTCAAGGAGAACTTGGCCTCCACCTCTATGACACTGGACCACAGTGATGAATTCCATGACTGTCCCTCTAATTGACCACTAACATAGGTTTTATATTATGAACCCCGATAATGCATGTTAACAATTCCTTTTGCTTCTGAGACTTGTCTCTGCCCACTTATTCTTGGCTTTCTTTGAGTATTCCTCCTCAGAATGTTGTCTTCCATCCATTGCTCTTGTCCCTACTCACACACCCTAGTCTCACGGCTTTAATTTTTACTTGCATAAGCTGATGACCTCCCTCAGTCCCTACCCCAGACATGATCCCTCCCAGAGCTTCTGACTCTTGATCCAGTCTCGTGTTCAAATCCACACTGTTTCTCCCCGCCCTTCCTACTTTCTATTCACTGTTCCTTAACAACATTGTCTCCCCAGAAATCAAAACTATGGTGCCATCTTAAACTCACCATTCTCTCTACTTCACATTTAGTTAATTTCTAAATTCCATTAATTTTACCTTTTAAACATATCTCAGATTATAATCTCCTCCTCCCTCCATTCCCACAAAAACTTTAAATGTTGAAGTTGCACAGACTCAGAGGTGGGCTTTATCTCATGCAATAATCTCTTCCTGGAGAACTTTATCCCAGTCCACAACAGTAAATTTATACACAGCTTGAAGATGGCCAAATTTATTTCCTCATCCCAGTTCTCTCTTCAGTGCTTCAGATCCAAATTTCTGAACTAACCACCTGATTCTACATATGGATGTCTTATGAGCATTTCCAACCTGTTCAAGTTCATTTTTAAACAGTTAGCTATGGTGAAGACTACCACTTGTCCCTCACTACCTTAAATCTTCTGCTCTTGCACAATAATAACTCCCTTGAACCATAACTGGCTACTTGCCCACCAGAATTAACACCACACTTCTCAGCCATCCTCACAGCCATGCAGGCACGTGCCTAACTCAGGTCCCGTAGGACTATGTTAGTCAGGGTTCTCCACAAAACAGTTGGTGTTTGTCTGTATAGATAGATGATAGAAAGATAGGTAGATAGATAGATGATAGATATAGATAGATAGATAGATAGATAGATAGATAGATAGATAGATAATAGATAGATAGATGATAGATAGATAAATAAATGAAAGAGAGAGACTGATTTTAAGGAATTGGCTCACATGATTATGCAAACCCATCACTCTAAAATCTGGCAGGTTGAAAAGCCAAGGAAGAGTTGATGTTACAGCCCAAGTCCAAAAGCAGAATTTCCTTGTCCTTGGGGGACATTAGTCTTTTTTAAATTAAGGTTTTCAATTGATTGGATGAGGCTCACCCACATTATGGAGAGTAATCTGCTTTAAGCAAAGCAGATTAAATGTTAATTTCATCCAAAAAAAAAATACCTTCAGAGCAACATACAGACTAGTGTTTGGCCAAATATCTGGGTATTATGTCCTACCCAAGTTGACACATAAAATTAACCATCATAAGGTTATAAGCAGAAGTTGTATGTACAACTTCAATTGTATGTCCTTAAAGGGAAGGATGCTCCTTTCTCCCTTCACTTATTCCTTCCAGCTGACAAGAGTATGGATATAATACCATAATTCTAGCAGCCAGCTAGTCCATGAAGTGACCTTGGGAACAAAAGCCACACATGTGGTATAACCAGATAGAAGGAATGTGGGTTCCTTACACTGTGGAGGGCCACACCAGCTCACATCAGCCTGCAAATGCGTTGAATGTGAGGAATAAACTTATTTCTTGCTAAGAGGGTCTTTTGTTATTTCCAGTCAAAACCAATCCTAATTTATAATTTCCCTAACCTACTTCTCCTCCATTGTCTTTCTTTGGCCAGTTCAGGACATTAACATCTATCCAGGCTGTAGGAGCAAGAAAATATGGACATCCTTGGTACCAATCTGTGTCGCCCCCTTCGAAGCCACCATTGACTCATTATATTAATAAAATAACCTTCTTATTGGTCCCCCAACAATTACTCTGCCTCCCTCTCCATTCTGCATGTATAGCCGGGGTTCTCTTTTCTTTCTTTTTTTTTTTAAGATTTTATTTATTTACTTGACAGAGAGGGAACACAAGCAGGGGGAGTGGGAGAGGGAGAAGCAGGCCTCCCACAGATCAGGGAGCCTGATGCGGGGCTCGATCCCAGGACCCTGGGATCATGACCTAAGCCGAAGGCAGACGTTTAATGACTGAGCCACCCAGGCGCCCCTAATGTTCTCTTTTCAAAACATAATTTGAACTATGTCACTTTCTTGCTTGAAACTCAATGGCTTCTCAAGAATTCTAAATCCTTCCAAATCCTTAACTGACAGAGCTCTGTGTGATCTACCTCCACCCAGCTGTTTACTTTCACCCCATAATTTTGCTTATTTACTAAACTCCAGTAAAGTGCAGGCTAGGAGTCCCCTCCTCTCCACATTCTCGCACTTGGTGTGAGCTGTTGCCTCTGAATGACTTCCTTTCCTCCTCTTCCTCTGGACAAGGCCATTGAGTTCTTCAAGACTCAGCTCAAGTTGTCTTCTCGAGGGCCTCCATCCAGTTTGGAAAAAGTGACTCTACTTTGTGCTCCCACAGAAGTCCACATGTAATCCTGTCCTTACGATATTATACTAATAATGCTATCTGACATTCATCAAGGGCTCATTATGTGCTAGGCACTGTTCTAAGTGCTTTATATATGTTTACTCATTTAAGGAAACATTGTTCTCATTTTCAAGAAAAGGAAACTGAGCCATGAAGAGTTTAAGTGACTTGCCCAAGGCTACATAGGCAGCCTGACCCCAGAGCCCATCCTGTTAATGGTCAGGCTACACAAAGCACATTAATGAAGGCATACTGAGTCTCTACAATTATGTGGCTCTGCTATTCGCTCTCTCCCTCCATATTACTATAAACTCCTTTAGGGCAGAGACCACATCTAATATATCTTTATATTTCTAACACCTATGGAACAGTGGTAGGTCATAGTATGTGCTTAATAAACATTTCTTGAACTAAATGGAAAACCAAGTCCCTAGACTCAAGCAAAGAGCAAGATATCCATTTATGAAAGATGAAAAAGTTATTATGTGCCTAATTCTCAGTACAGCTTTTCCTTTTCTCCTTTATGACAGTCTCATGCATATGTTAACAAAATATGGTCCAAACCTCATCCCAGTGAGGCGGATGCCAAATGACTAGCCTTTGGTATTCCTGGAAGCAGCATTTTGCTTTGATAATCTACAGTCGTTTTTCAGGTAACTGATGTTGAGTGGGAATGTGTTGGGGCAGAGGTGGTCTTCGCCATTTCAATCACTGTCAGAAGGGAAATTCAGGGCAACTAACAGATATATATCCCTTGTCTTCTGCTGGTGCTGTGAAAATTGATCTCTGAAATGCTTTGACTTCAGGTGAAAGTAGCTGTATGTCATAAAAACAGCCTCACAAAGATCTTTGTGCCCAGTGTAAGTGACAATTTTTGATGGGCCAATAGAAAGAAAATTTATCCTTATTTTATGATCTTTGGCCATTGGAGTAGAAAGCAAGCTGGAGAAATTTTTATTTATGGTGTGATCACTCACTCATCTGGATTACTTCTTTATCTTGTACATATTCTATGATTTCATGCATCATCAATTCATGCATTTTCTTCCTTCCCAACTTTAAGAAGTTCCATGGGAACAGGGATGATGCCCAGGGAAGCTCCTGGCATGTTGAAGGAACTTAATACATACCTGAAAGGAGATCAATGGATCGGATACATACAGTTACTCAGGATCAGCCTGAGGGGTTCAGTTTTGTTTTAGATAATAAACAGTTTTCTCAACCACTGACATTATCCCCGGGGCGGGTAGGAAGGGAAGACATTGAATTAGGAGTACTGATAACAGGTCTGAATCTTAGAGTAAAATTCATATGCCCACATTCTAGAATTCATTCTAGACTAAATCTGGAAGTAGATGAAGTAGAATCTGGTGAGCAGCATCTATCCCAGGTAAGGTCTTGTGCCAAGCTTTAGGTATCAGCAAAGAAAAATACCTCATCCTCATGAGTTAAGAAACACACTATCCTTGGGCACAAAATTGAGGGGGGGTGGGTACCAAAAAAATCCTCTGTAATCATGATAAGTAAGGGGTTCAATGCAATATTTTAAAAAATCAAAATTCAGGTTCAAATCAATGATTAACAAAATATCAACATTTTAAATAAAGACAAGATCAGTTACAGGGTTGTACCAAGCCATATTGGTGCCTGAGGCAAAAGGAAAAATCAGTAATGCATATCCTGTGTTTATTTTAAAAATGTTGATGTTTTGCTCATCATGGATTTTTTGCATTAATTTTTTACTTTTTTAAATATTGCATTAAAATATTTCTTTTGATTACAGAGGGGTTTGGGTGCCCCTTAAATGTTGTGCCCAAGGGTATTGCTTCACTTCTCTCACCCCAGGCCTGGCCCAGCACATGAGACTCTCCAGTGGAGTTGGGAGTGGAACAAATGTGGAGAGTAAACGGAATTATTAAAATTAAATGCTCTTGTTGGGGAGCATTGGAGATGCTACGGGTGCTGAGTGCCTGGCCCATCAGGATTCCAGTTGCTGATAACTCTAGGGACTGTTAGAGAGTGAATAGGGGTTAGCCCAGTGTCTACATGGGATGACAGCATGGAGGGTGGGAGAGAATGAGCAAAACATGAGAAACTGAGGTGAAACATCGTGGTGTGCCAAGGGAAGCACAGGCACAGTGGTATCAATGGAGGGGAGCTTGTGCAGTGGGGCGGCAAGGAGGGATGGGGCTGGAAGGAAAGCTGGAAGGAAGGGTAAACTAGATGCCTAGTTTACCATACTGACGGGCTTAGACCATCCTTTCTCCCTGTTGTCTCTCACTGCCCCTTAGTGGCTTAGGGTCCCACCTGCAAGAGCATGGAGCCATAACCCAATAGGCTCTTTGATCCACATTCAGAGATAGTTCACCTGACAAAAAGTTCCATCCTATGGGATCCAATGTTTGGGCCAGCTACGTGCTCTTCCTTTCCACTGCAGAGCATATTTTCTCTGTAGCTTTCTAAAAACGGTGCTTTAATCCAGAACCGTGATTCCAGAAGTGGTAAATTTTCTTAATGTAGCAAACCTGGGGACAAGTGGGGAACTCATTGTATCCACCACGACACACCACCCAAACTGCATATGCAAAGGGCCTGTGGTGGCATCCAGTACTCTAGAGACCAGGGTACCTCAGGGTTAATTCTTTTAAATTACTATGTGTTGAATGAGGGGCAAATCATGGTGCCAAGTTTAAGAGGAGAATAGAAAATAAATATAAAGTATGGAATTTTCTCTTCATTTTGTGGTATGTTAGACACAGTAAAGGGACGAGACAGTTTAAGTGACAATATTACTGATAAGGATAATGAGGACTCTTGTATTTTAGGGTAGTTAGAAAAAAATGTCAGTGACAATACATAATTTATGTTTGTAAAACTCAGAGCTGATCATCCAAAGCCTTTCTTAAGTGGTCCCCAACCCCCCCTTACTAACCTCATTTCTTAAAATACCCTATAATGCAGACTTGTACCAAGCCCTCAGGCTCCTCCGCACTCCCCACCTGGATCATCCATGACTCAGCTCTTGCTTTTCCTGCCTAGAAAGCCCTTCTCTGTCCCCCTCCAGGGGGATTTCACTCCTCCCCCACACCCGTGGTCGCTGGCCCTTCTCTGGGAAGTTTTTCGGTCACCTCTCCTACAATGTAGCCAAACTGTGCTTGAGAATATTATTTGAGTAGGATTTTTTTTATATCAGGAACATAGCACCATTTGTCATCTGTGTGACTCCCAATTTCTTATGCTTTCCCTGTACTGAATGCCTGGGATAGCACTGGACTTAATAAAAGCTGTTTGTTTAAAGTAATCTATAGAGTTTAGCAAAGGAAATGAAAAATAATTAATGTGCTACTCATTTAAAAGGATGAGAAGGGGTTAAACCAGTTGGAATGTTTTCATCCAGAGGAGACAAAGCTAACTAATTTACTAATAACTGTTTTCAAAATGTTGAAAATCCCCCTATGATCGGTTTGAAATCTCTCACAAAAACAGCGAACTCTTCATAATAATGTCACTCTCAAAGACCTGAGTTAGTTTCATGGAAAATATGTTAACATATGTCCTAAAATTTATTTTCAACCATCCACCAAAGTCCTGAGAAAGCTCACAGTGGAAAAAGAAATTGTTAGAAATGTTATGGTATGATCACAAGTCAGGAAACAAAAAAACAAAGAGTTAACAGAATTTAAAAACCACATTTTAGGTCATATCTTTACTTCCTTCTCCCAAACGTCACAAGGCAAGGGCAAAATGAGAGTCTTTACTTGAAATTTTCAGTCATTTGTCACTGTTTTAAATATTAGCATTATTTAAAACACCAGTGGTATTTTTTTTTTGTCCATGAAAATGGATGTGTAAGTGCAGAAAGACCATGCATATGATTAGCATAATAATGGGAAACATGCACAAAGCTTTGACTCGTCTTGACCTCTCTGACCTTCAGCACTTTAGCTGGAGTTAGAAATGGCTCTGGGTTTTTAGACTTAGTATGCAAAGGTGGGTGGAGATGGCATAATTTCTTAAAATCATTGCCCTCAGAGAGTGACAAGGTGTAAATTTCCAAAATGTTTGAAATATCCATCCACTGGTTCTGATGTGTTGCAATGCAGAGAGCCAAGCTCTAGTTAAGGATTTATCTCAGGCTCCGAAGCCCCAGGCCAATGAAAGCCGTGTGCGCTGTGAAGGTGAACCGCACACTCCAAAGCTAAAGAGCCATCCACATCAATTTGCAGCCAGCTAAGTGGCATCAGCGGTGGGAGAGCTATTTACACTCCCTTCCCGGCCAAGAATTATGGTTCTGTAACCAGGAGGAAAGCGAGGGGAATTGAAGGGGCTGCTCAGAAATATAATGGTCATTTATGGCTAAAGTACCTCCATAACAGTAGGCCCCTAGCTCTCATAGGCAGCGTACTTGAGGAATTTGCAATGAAACACATATACACACAAAACACAGCCCCCTCCAGAGACCTTCTGTGACATGCCCATTCATATTATTAAAAAACAAAATTCAACCGAGTAAATTTTAAAGATCTTATTGGCTTTATTCAATGATTCATGAATTGGGCAGCATCCCATCTAGCAGATAGAAAGGAGCTTCCGGGAGCTGTACAAAATGGGAGATTTTATAGGCAGAAGGGGGTAGGAACAAGCAAAGATTAGATTGTTTCGGGCAAGGTCACCTTTCTTTGGGGAATGGCAGGGATCTATCAGGCAGATTACCTCACTAGTGCTCACCAGAAAATTCCAGACTGACTGAGATTACATTTTTGAGAGAGGCTGAAACTGCAATTATCTTGGGTATTAAGTCTCGGTTTGGTGATGTGGGCTTAGCACAAGTGACTCCATTTTGACACTGTTGTCTTTTTTTAACAACGTTAAAGCACAAGATGGCATTTGCTTTGCTTATCCAATGGGACAAAGCCAGGAGAGCTTCCTGAATTTTATCCTCAGATGCTGATTGAGAGGTCTCAACCCACCAACACCAACTGAACTCTTATTATCTAGTAAGCAAAACAAATGAAGAAAGAAAGGATCAGGAGAAAAAAGATAATTAGCCAACATTTATCATGCAATTCGTAAAAGAACTGTATTTTGCAGCAATGTAAATTACAATATTGCATTATCAAGATAATAATTTGTTTCTGTGACAAGAACTCACACCATTATGTGTTGCATCTGTATTATTTTTTAAATTAGGCTTTTTAATTACAGAGATAAATTATGTATGTAAGAACCCCACTTTGAAAGTTTTATACAAGATGTCATCTAAGATCCCATTAAATGTTGGAATCTATTCCTCTCACATCTGAATGTTCCATAGTCGTAAGAGCTAACTCTTTCCTAGGGAACCAGGGAGCCCCTTATGCAGCCCCAAACACACCTGAATCCAGTTCATCCAGGGGCAGTCCTGTTCAGGTACCCAAACCCTGTTCAGCAATGATGACACCTGTGGGCCAACCCTGCAGCTCTGGCCCAAACAGCCATTCAAACTGAGAACGGGCTTGGTAAGGCTGTCCCTTTGGCTTCATTTTGCACACCTGGACAAAAGCTGCTTTTCTCTCCCAGTTAAAATTGCCTGAAGGCTTACAGATATCACAGAGCTCAAAAAATAAGAAAACAAAACAAAACAAAAGAAACAAAGTCAATATGAAGTAAAGGTTACCAGTATAAATGGTCTTTGTAGCCTAATGCAATATTTGGGAACCCATCACATGTTTAAGTCCTGGCAGGGTAAATAACCTCAGTGGGTCTCAGTTTCTTCATCTGCCGTGGAAGGACAATAGTAATTCATGTAAAGAATGTGAAATATTAAATGAAACAATGTACGTGAAGGACAAGTGCAGGGCCTGGTGCATAATTAGTGCTTATAACATGGACACGGTTATTATTAATATCGTTTTTTTCAAAGCAGTGATTTGGGACTAAATTCAGTCAGAAGCTCTTCCTCAGGTTTCTTTGGCTTCCACATGGCCCCTATCAGAATCATATCACTACTTGATGCGACTTACCAACAAAGAATGAGATGAGGGGCACCCGGATGTCTAAGGGACCAACTCTTGATTTCGGCTCAGGTCATGATCTCAGGGTCCTGGGATCGAGCCCCGTGTCGGGCTCTGCGCTGGGCCTGGAGCCTGCCTAGGAGTCTATCTCTCCCTCTCCCTCCGCCCCTTCCCTCCCACCCTACCCCCACTTACTCTCTCTCTCTAAAATAAATGAATAAATCTTAAAAAAAAAAAACAGAATTAGATAAATATGTCCCCCTTTTTTAAGTCAAGCAAGAGAAACAGTTAATTTGGGAAAGGTGCAAGTTTAGTGGCCAGTCGGGCATCCTGAGCCATTCTAGCTGCAGGCAAAGGAAATGCCAATTCCATCCCCATCTACCATCCACTAACTGTTTGTTCGCCTCTACAGCTGGAGTGCCACTGCCCTGCCATCAGCCAGGAGTGGAACAAAGGAAAGGTGTCTCCGGGAAAACAACTCAAGAGGAGAGAGTATGCCTAAAAAGAGAGGTCTTTGACTTCCCACATGTTTGCCCAATTTCTCTCATGGTTTCTGGCCAACTTATCTCTGAAGTCTTCTCTTGAACTTTTCACAATGTATGGCCCACTTTAAGTGGAGAACTAGGTAAATCATGGCATGATGAAATGTACTCTATCCCTGTCAAATAGTCTTCCAGCTAACCAAGGAATCTGCATTCTTTCTCCATCATGTCTTTTGTAGTAAATGTAATCCCCTCCAAATTAGTAAAGTTAAGTACAGTTGCATGGCCAGAAATGGGGAGGAAAAGGAAAATAACACTGAGGGAAAAAAAATAAGCAAAGGAAGCACACATTTTCAGAAACAAAGAGCTGCTTTGAATCTGCGTATGTGTGTATAAGAGAGGAACGTAGGTCACGAGAACTGACATTCAAACAAAAATGTAATTACATGAAGAAGTGGATAGGAGGTGAGAGGCAGAATGTACAAAAATTCCCACACTTGTTTTTCAAGCAAGAAGAGCAAAACTGGAAATAGTGATTTTGAATGAAAAATGAGAAGAGAACGATGATCTTTGTTTTGCTTCTCATGCTGGAAGTTCATTACTATGGAAGAAGGTAGACTGCAGCATCTTTAATGAGCAGAATTGTTCTGAATCAAGGACCAGAGTTAAAATGGAGCTCATGAACCTGGAGAAAAGGCTGGAAGGGTAGGATCAGATTTCGCCACAGAATTACAAAGAGGAGAGAAAAATAGGCTAAATGAAGTGAGAAAATAGAGCTGATCATGTTATGCCTGAGGAGACTCCCCAGTTCGAGAAGAACCATCAAGCTAAGAAGTAACTTTGCAATTAAACTAATTTGCTGTTACAGGCTCAAGGAGAAGACATCAAACAAAGTCTGTGTCAGTAGAAATTATCAGAGTAAAGACCGGAATCCAATAGTTCTGGTACAGTTTTGTAACCTTCTGTGGTCTGACATGTTTCTGACGCCTCTTCCTCCCCACCTCTGCCGAAGTTCTCACAGTGCGCACAGGTCACATCTGGTCTGTCACCTGTTTTTGCATTCCCTGTGCTTAAAGAATGGCTTTATATTTTCAAAAGGTTGAGAAAAACTCAAAACAAGAATACTACTTTGTGACTCATGAAAATTATATGAAATCCAAATTTCAGTGTCCATAAATTTGTTTTACTGGAACACAGCCATGACCATTTACTACTGTCTGTGATTGCTTTTGCACAACAGCAGCAGAATCAAGTACTAGTGACAGAGACCATATGGCCCACAAAACTTTGGCAACCCCTGACCTAGAAAAAAGCACGGGATTTAGAATCTGGAGCCACGGATCCCATTTCCAGCCCCCCACCCACCATACCATTGTCAGATCTTGGCCAAACTCACCTGCCTGTGCCTCAGTGTCTTAGTCTCTACCCAAGTGGGATAATATCTACTTTGCAGCCTGGCTGCGTCTCTCACACGTAAGGCATACAGCTCTGGCTCCGGTTCACAATGGTTCTCACCAAGGCATTCAGCACTTCTTCCTTTCACCCTCTCTCTTTCCAGGTGACTTTCTTCCTCCCACTGGTGAAATGACTGTTCCTTGAACTTCTACCACGGCATTCTGCTTAAGGATGGCTCCTGGAGGTCTCCCATCATTTTTCTCCATTGCAGCTCTTGGCTGTGGCAGATGATTCCGCTGTCTACATTTTAGTCCCACTTCTCTTAGTTCTGTTTGGAATTTCCCCACTGCCTCCGGGAAATCTCCACCTGGATGTCTGCTATACACGGAGTGTCCCCAGTACCATTCTTTCTTTCTTTTTTTTTTTTAAGATTTTATTTATTTATTTATTTATTTATCTATTTGACACAGAGAGAGAGAAAGAGCAAGCAGGGAGAGCGGCAGGCAGAGGGAGAAGCAGGCTCCGTGTAGAGCAAGAAGCCCCATGCGGGGCTCCATCCCAGGACAACGGGATCATGACCTGAGCCGAAAGCAGACACTTAACCAACTGAGCCACCCAGGCGCCCCTTCCCCAGACCCATTCTCATGTGAAGTACTAATGTCCAATGCTGTGGTAGCTGCAGGTAGGGCCTTTGGGAAATGTGGAGCCTTTGTGAACAGGATCAGTGCCCTTATAAAAGAGACCCCTGAGAGCTCTCTGGCTCCTTCTGTCATGCGAGAACACAGTAAGAAGAGAACTATACTTGAAAAGGGAAGTGGGCCCCCACCAGACACCGAATCACCAAATCTTCTGGGACCTTGATCTTGGACTTCCAGCCTCCGGAACTGTGAGAAATAAATGTGTTTTTTAGAAACCGCCCAGTCTATGACATCTTGTTATAGCAGCCTGAACAGACTAAGACGATGCCCTAAGGCCACCTAAAATTCACCTCCTACCAAAGCAAATAAACTTCTTCTCCAAAACTGAACAAACATAAAAAGCCAAGATTTTGTCCTACTGATATCATTATTTATTTGTCACAAAATTCTTACAGTCATTTAGATTCTAGAATCGTGAAGATACATTTCACTCTTCTCTCCCCTTCGTTATATTGCATATCTGCCCTCATCTTTCCAGCTCTACTCCTTTGAATTCACTGATAAGCTCATGACCACGTTGGCCCCTAGAGTCCATTACATCGATCCCAGATGCATCAGGCAAAAGCACAGCTGAAATCACGGCATTTTCCTACTCGAAAACTCTCTAGAGCTCTCTGTTGTGCCTCAAATGAAGTACAAACCCCTTCACCAGGAACCAAAGGCCACAAATTTCACCCAACCTACTTTTTCAAACACACCTCCTGCTCTCCTTCCTATACACCATACTCTAGCCAAACTTGACTAATTACTTTTCCAAACATGTCTTTCCCTTCCCCCAATGCCTTTTTCTCACCTAGGTTATCCCATCCACCTAGAAATGCCTTTTATTCCAAACTAGCTCAAACCTACCTGTCCTTCAAAATTCTGATTAAATACCACCACTTCGGTGAAATTTCCCTGATGATTTGGAGTCACAAGTAATGTTTCCTTCCTCTGAACTTCTCTTGATTATTGATTTTCTCTTCTCTTAGGACATTTATTATCTCCTTTCTTGGATTATAACCCTGTGTCTGCATGCTTTATGTATAGACAGGGATGATATGTGACTAGAAGTCACAGTGACTTCAATATCATTCCTGCCACTCCCTAGATGTATGACCCCAGGCAAGGTATTTAACATCCCTGCCTGAGTTTCCTTACTCATAAAATAGGGATAGTCATGCCTAGCACATAGATATTGGGGAGATTAAATGAGATCATGTTTATAAGGCACTTGACACAGAATCTACCATATGGCTGCTTTTATATTCTACCCTTTTTATCCTGTGTGTATCCTGCCTCATTTAAAAGGTAATATGTCTTTACCTCATGGAGTGAAGAATCAAGCAACTGAGGGCAGGCCTATGTTTTATTCAAATGATGGAATCTTGCCTGAAAATGGCCTCAAAAAACATTTGTTTTCATCAACTGAAATAATAATGAGATTCAATCAAATATAAAATGGTGTTTATACAAACTCTGAAGTATAGCTTGAAAATAAAATTGAATAGCTGTAGCTTATAACATTGAAAATCACTCAGGAGTGTTGTGTGCATAAAGGTAAGGATATTAATTCTTTGTGATTTCATGAACTCACTAATTAACAAAGGAAGTTCCTAGACAGTAAATTAATGAAATACAATATGACCTTGGCAAAAAATTGACTATTAAATTGATCAAAACAATTCTTCCTTGGTAGGACTCAGAAAAGAGCCACAAGTAGGTTATTGAGCTTCAAACTGCCATGTGGCACTTTCAAGGTCAATATGTGCCTTGGATCCAATGGGGAGTCTTGACAGACACGGTCGGGCACAAAGTGCATCATTCCTCAGCCTAAAGGGTTTCTTCACACAATACTGAGGTCATATTGCCTATGTTTTCTTTGGTTTATTCTCCTACTTGCCAGAGAAAGTGAGGCTGATTGTATAACTTGATGCAAACTTATTTAATTAAAAAGACAGAGAATTATTTATTTACTTAAGGTTGCATAAAAGCCTCACATCCAACGTTAGCCTGAGGGGCTGTCTAAAGACTGATGCATTAGGCACTCAGACAGCAAAAAACATAATCCAGAGTTCTAAATACACATTCACTTGTGTAATTGTACCTTTCTTGTAGTTGACCTTGTAAATTAAAATTTCATACATCCAAGTCAGAATTTTCTGATATTTGGGTTTACAGTAAATACTCCATGGTTCAGGTTTTTAACTATTTGCCAGCTAGTATCCTGTTGATTGGTAAAGATGAAGGAGCCTGAAGAGAATGTCATTATGATCTGAAGAAAAATCTGAAATGGACATAAACTTCTAGAGGAATCTGCGGTTGCTTAAACCTTGAAGATTTTAGCCTTCCGTAACCTTTTAATATCTAATGGGTAAAAGTAAATGTCTTTCAGTTTAGGAAAGGAGAGGAAGGGGTGCTGTATTTTGGAAAAAGCAAGAACTGACTCGGGATACCTGGATGGTAAAGCCAACTCGGATGAAGCAGGTAAGTTCCTAAGTCCCATGGAGAATTTTCAGATCATGTGAGAGAAAATGTCATTATTTTCAGGAATATTCTAAAGCCGAAGTGCACCTGATTAAGGAAAAGAGAAAACGCAAGAATAACTGATTCTTTTTTTGTTGTTGTTGCTGTGTATAAGTACATTTTTTTTATTTTTTATTGTTATGTTAATCACCATATATTACATCATTTGTTTTGGTGTAGTGTTCCATGATTCATTGTTTGTGCATAACACCCAGTGCTCCACGCAGAATGTGCCCTCTTTAATACCCATCACCAGGCTAACCCATCCCCCTACCCTCCTCCCCTCTAGAACCCTCAGTTTGTTTTTCAGAGTCCATCATCTTTCATGGTTCGTCTCCCCCTCTGACTTACTCCCCTTCATTCTTCCTCTCCTGCTATCTTCTTCTTTTTCTTTTTTCTTAAAATATGTTGCGTTATTTGTTTCAGAAGTATAGATCTGTGATTCAACAGTCTTGCACAATTCACAGCGCTCACCGTAGCATTTAGTGATTCAGCACTTCCATACAACACCCAGTGCTCATCACAAGTGCCCTCCTTCATCCCCATCACCTGTTTCACCCATCCCCCGCCCACCTCCCCTCTGGTAACCCTCAGTTTGTCCTCTATAGTTAGGAGTCTGTTTCTTGGTTTTCCTTTCTTTTTCCCTCCCTATGTACCTTTGTTTTGTTTCTTAAATTCCACATAAAGGGAAATCATATGGTATTTGTCTTTCTCGGACTGACTTATTTTGCTTAGCATAATACTCTCTAGCTCCAACCATGTTGTTGTAAATAGCAAGATGTCATTCTTTTTTTATGGCTGAGTAATATTCCATGATAGATAGATAGATGATAGGTAGGTAGATAGATAAATAGATAGATAACATCTTCTTTATCTTTTCATCAGTCAGCAGACACTCGGGCTCTTTCCATAATTTCACTATTATTGATAATGCTGCTATAAACATCAAGGTGCATGTAATCTTTCAAATTAGTACTTTTATATACTTTGGGTAAATACCTAGTAGTGCAATTGCTGGATTGTAATATACCAACAGCATTTTTCACAGAGCTACAACAAACAATCCTAAAATATGTATGGAACCACAAAAGACCCCGAATAGCCAAAGCAATCTTGAAAAAGAAAAGCAAAGCTAGAGGCATCACAATTCTGGACTTCAAGTTATATTACAAAGCTGTAGTGATCAACTGTATGGTACTGGCACAAAAATAGACACATAGATCAATAGAACAGAATAGAAAACCCAGAAATGAACCCTCAACTGTATGGTCAACTAATCTTCAATAAAGCAGGAAAAAATATCCAATGGAAAAAAGTCTCTTCAACAAATGGTGTTGAGAAACCTCGACAGCTACATGCAAAAGAATGAAACTGGACCACTTTCTTACACCATACACAAAAACAAATTCAAAATGGGTGAAAGCCCTAAACGTGAGACAGGAAACCATCAAATTCCTAGAGAAGAACACAGGCAGTAACTCTTTGACATCGGCTGTAAAAACTTCTTACTAGACACATCACCAGAGGCAAGGGAAGCAGAAGCAAAAATGAACTATTGGGATTTCATCAAGTTAAAAAGCTTCTACACAGCAAAGGAAACAATCAATAAAACTAAAAGACAACCTATAGAATGGGAGAGGTTATTTACAAGTGATGTAACTGATTAAGGGTTAGTATCCAAAATATATATATAAAAAAACTTATAAAATTCAACACCCACAAAACAAATAATCCAGTTAAAAAAGGACAGAGGATATGAATAGACATTTTTCCAAAGAAGACATCCAGATAACCAACAGACACATGAAAAGATGCTCAACATCATTCATCATCAGGGAAATACAAATCAAAACTACAATGAGATATCACTGCACACCTGTCAGAATAACTGATTTTTTAAATTAAGCTTTTATTTTAATTCCAGTATAGTTAACATACAGTGTTATATTAGTTTCAGGTGTACAATATAGTGGTTCAAATTTTCCGCACATCACCTCGTGCTCATCATGACAAGTGCATTCCTTAATCTCCACCACCTATTTCCCCTCCCCCCACCCGCCTCCCCTCTGGTAACCATCAGTTTGTCCTCTATAGTTAAAGAATCTGTTTCCTGATTTCTCTCTCTCCTCTCTGTGTCTCTGTCTCTCTCTTTTTTTTCCTTTGCTCCTTTGGTTTGTTTCTTAAATAAGAATAACCTATTTCTTTGTATCTTTGAGGAGGTTTCAGTAGTTCACTGTACTAAGGACCATACCAATGTTAGAGGAAATGAAGGATAAGAAATGTGCTATGATAATAACAAATGAGGTTATTAAGCACTCACTAAGCCTGGCTCCGTGCTAAGTGTTTACATATAATGATCATTTAATCCTCAGAGCCTAGACTGTAGCCCCATATTACAGATGAAGAAATAGAGGCCCAGAAGAGTTATTTCCCCAGGGTCACAAGGCTTCTAAGTGGCAAAGCATAGATTCAAATCTAAATGTAATGGCCACAACAATGTTACCTTGTTTTCAGTAAATATGTAACATTTGGAAACACTAAGTTTATATTTCATGTAAATAACTATGTATATTTATACATATACATATACATGTATGTATATATATGTATATATATATGTTTATATTTATGAAATAGAAAGGAAACACGGACAAAGCTGTCTGTGTCCTAAGATTTTACCGGATGAAAGGGGACTGTAATAAATGAGAACATTGTTTATATCTGAAGCTCTTTCCTGAGTAATAGAAACCCAAATGTGGGGAAATGTTACCAATTTTAGGGACAAAACGTATTTTTGAGATTCAGCTGGCTTTTGTATAACTGGAAATATGATCATTTATTCAGTTGTATCAAAATATAAAATAAAAGCACTCTTAAAATCATACTCAACCCAAAGGAAAAAAGAGAAGGCAAGTTACAGAGTAGTCTAAATTGGATTTAAACCCAGTATCGTGGTGCTTAAACTCTGAAAGTCATCACGCACAGGACTTTCATCTTAATCATGCATCCTTGTGTCTAAAAATACTTACTGATGATTCTTAGAACTGTTAGAGATGCCTCTCGAAAAAAGACTGAGGATGCTTATTAAGAATTCACACATCTTAATCAATGCTTACTCCATTAATAAATGAGACTCCAGTTTATCAGAAATGGCCTTATGAGGAGATAGATTCTATCCTTTTTCCTGTTAGGGGCTCTGAAAAAATGAACACTTTCTTCTTCAGTATTTAAAAAGCAGACAAGCAAACGTTTTTAAACGCAGCTAAAGTGATCTCTCTTTCCACATTCTATGCAGATAACAATACCTTCATAATTAAAGTACTATTATTACTATTTAATTGTCTGCTTCATTGTTTAATGAATAGCATCTAGTTAATTATGGTGATGGGGAAAGACAAAGGACAGTTTTCTAATGGGGGATGCAGAGCTCTAGTTTTTACAATGTGGGCTGCAAATTGCTTTATTTATACTTCTGAACGTCAGAACCTAGATTCACACATCCTTGTCAAATTATGAATCTTTTTCAACATGGTTAGAAAATGTGTTTCACAATTTTTTTTCTAATTTTGCATATTTAAATAATATCACATTTGTGTCTTGATGGATGAGAGTGGCTGTCCTGGATTCATTCATCAAACAATTCTGCAAGTCAAGGTCACAAGTCAGGGCCACTGAATCTTTTTTAACCACTTCCCAAAAAGGGCCGTTTTCAGGAACCTGAGGTCAAGGACTCACAAAATACACCAAAGACCCAGACAGATCTAGCACTGACACAACTCACCTGGCTGGCTGCCCACACAGGGGTTTAAACCTTGCTTTTGCTTTCTAGCCCCTAAATAGGATCTGTATGTGTGTGTGTGTATATATATATGTGTGTGTGTGTGTGTGTGTGTGTGTGTGTGTGTGTGTGTGTATGTGTGTGTGTGTGTGTGTGTGTATATATATATATACATACACACTCACCAGGTGTCACAGAACCTCCTGCATGAGTAAATGCCCAAAGAGGGTGGGGAGAGAGTTTGGAACAAATCCAGCACTATAACATGTACTTATTAAGCTGGATTTTCTTTAACGAGAGAATCTTGCCCATTGTCACTGTCACTAATACAGATTTCTTCATTTGGCAGCAATCTCACAAAGAAAATATGTGAATTTTTTGGTCTCCAGTATTGATCTCCACAGGTTTTTCATCTGACATTTTCTTTGGACTGATACATACTTGTACTTAATATTGATTTTAATATGTTTCTGTGCTGCCAAAAAGTTTGGTATTGTATTTTTATGTGTAATGGTATTGAACTAGAGGTTTCATATTGATTGTCCTCCACTCCTGCCAAATATTATCTGTAGAAAATATGTTTCTATCAATTTTTGTTCCCTCTGCACTGACCCCATCCTATTCAACAGTAAGAATTCAGAGATGGTGTTTTCAGAAATCCCTAAGATGAAAACTGAGTTGTATGGCTTTCTTGAGAGATTTGAGGATTAAAATATGATTTTGATGACTTATTGGCCAACCATAACACTATATGAAAACCAATTTTAGTGGCACTATTATAAATTCTTTTACACTGTGCAATTTATTGTATTCTGCAAAGAAGTTAGGCAAATAAAATGAGTTAACACAGTAGAGATACATTAGGCTGTGGAGGTGTTGGGCTTTACTTAATATTTTTGTTTAATGACACTATTATGTGTCTACAATATATGCTCCCTAAAAATTTATATTTCTAATTATTCCATACTTTTAATAGTCGTATCACCCATTTCCAGCACATTCTATCTGTTGCCCAAAGCATAGGGATATTGACTTTATCAACTCAAAGTTTAGAAGCAGAGGTGGGAGTTATCTGTTTCCAACTATTGTTAACTGCTGCAAGTTGATTGTCTTTCCTTGACTATTCTAAAAGTTTTAGTAACCAGCATGGTGATAAGTGGTCTTCAAAAACCAACAGCCTATGTGAATACTCTGGGAATCACCACAACAAGTGAATTCAGATGACAGGTGGATATTCAGGTGTGGAGCAAGCTATCAGAGGAAATCTAAACTCCTAGCAAAAGGGAAAAAAGAAAAAAGAAAAAAAAAAGGGGAAGGCAAGAAAAATAGACAACATTAGGGAGAATGAACAACAGGACCCCATATGGATAAGACCCAACCTAAAGAAATGAGGCCTACCAAGCCATCTGTGTGTTAAGTCAGGAAACATAGGCATGAGAGGAGAAGAAAGAAAATACTTAAGTTTCTAAAATTCACATACAAAGCAACATATAAAAGGGACAGAGTACAAAGGTGTTCTTGATGCTATGCCAGTGGAACGTGGATGAGAGCTCTGTATATGTTCACACTCAGGGGCAGGATTGATCCTTGGATTTGGCAAAGTTTAAAACATTTAGTTGGCAGTGAAATGGTACCAGAAGCTGCAGGAGTAGAAAAGCAAGTTATTAGCATTACAGGTTGGTGCCTGGTGTAATGAAGGCTCTTCCTCTTTTCCTTTAATGATTTTCTATTAAAAGAAAAGCATTAGTTCACCTGTATGATCCCAAGGAAAAGTCAAGAGTGATGAAAGCCAGACATTTGAGATGAAAGCCATTTAATCCGCATTTAGGTTAAATTTCATGTAGATTTGTGACTGAGATACTTGGTTCCCCAAAGGATTGTTGTTTTCAAAGGGATGAAGTTGAAGATGTAGTAGTCGAGGGTCAGAAAAATAGGAATTAGAATCAGGAATGAAGCAGGGGCAGCTTACAGAAAGAAAGACTAAGTTAGCAAGCCAAACATAAGAACTATGTGACATAAGGAAATGTTGATGTAGATGCTCACAGCATGATGCAAGATTTGGCAGAGATGGACCACCAACCAATTAGCAAATTCTTCCTACATGCTCACTTTTTCCAGAATATTGTAAAATGATAAAGGATGTACAACTATAAAGACATAGTCCCTGACTGTAGAACCTATAATTTGATTATAAAGAAAGATGTGTATGTATATCCTAAAAAATTAAAATAAAAAACAATAGCAACCCATTAGAGCTGGAGGAAGTACATTATTAGTAGTATAATCAATAAGTAGTATTGGCATTGGAAGACAAGAGAGTGTCTTATAATCTGGGATGATGAAGGAGATTTCTGAAAAGTCTATGCATGAGAAAAGTAGCCCAAAATATCTTGCTAGGTGTTTTTCTACAATATTGTAATGTTATATTCTCCTAAGGTACAGATTAATTTTGGGAGTGGAAATAAAGAAGAAACAAAAGAAGATAGAGATGGGAAATTTCTGCATAGCATTATGACAAGTGTATCAGTGAGAAAAGAATATTTGAAATCCCAATGCTTTTTGCAGATTATTTGGATATGGCATAGCTAACATTTTGATAATGCTCCAATAGTCTCCTCCTCCAAACCTCTTTATTGCCAAGTTGGTTCATTGACCTCTAAAAGGTATTGACCAACCTGAACTGGTTAATGAGATTTAAAAAAAAAAAAAAGAAAAGAAAAAAGAAAAAACAATCTGGAGCTTAAAAGTAGTTTAGGATGGCTCAGGGCTGCTGATGCCTCAGGCACCTTGCACAAACAAACACAAAGCTTCTTGAGAGGAATGCTCCCTCCAGCCAAGCCCCAAATAATTCCCATAATAAAGTTCTAATGAAAACAGTTTATTATTAAAAAATTACTGGGGTGCCCGTGTGGCTCAATCAGTTAAGCATCTGACTCTTGATCTCAGCTCAGGTCATGATCTCAGGGTCATGAGACAGAGCCCTGCATCGGGCTCCATCCTGAGCGTGGAACCTGCTAAAGATTCTCTCTCTCCCTCTGCCTCTGACCCTCCCCACGCTGGATCCCCAGTTGTATACACACTCTCTCTAACAAAAAAAAAATTAAAAATTAAAACTTACAACACACATGAAAGACAAGTCACTTAACCAAGAGTCAGGAGAAACAACGCAACAGCAGAACAGAAGAGACATCAAATGTTGAAATTTTCAGACAAAGATAAGAAACATAAGGCATAATTTAAAACATGACAAAAGAAGAGACTATAAACTTAACCTATGAGATTTGAAAAATAACAAATAAAATTTTTAGAAATGAAAATAATATAATAAAGTGGAAATATTGTAATACAAATGAAAATACAACATAAAAATAAAAGAATATAATGAAAGGTATAATTTATGTACTACCAACATAAAAATTGAAATTAAAACATCCTCTAACTGTTAAACTAACCTAGACCCAACTGAAGAGATAATTAGTGAACTGCAAGATAGGTCTGAAGGAATTACTTGAAATATTGTGGCACAGACAACCAAAATGGAAATGCATACATAGCAAAACTTGTGGGATGCATCTGTCCATCAAAAGACACATACAAGAATTTCTTACCATTTTTATTCATGATACACAAATCCTGGGGGGAAAAAAACCCAAATGCTCATTAACATTAGAAAGGATAGAGTATGTTATATTCATACCAGGAAAAAATGATGAGTGTCTGATATACACATTAAGGATAAATATCACAAACATGGTTTGGGGCCAATGCAGCCAGACACAAAAGAGAATGCATTGCATTATTCCGTAAGAAAGTAAAGAAAGCAAAACGAATCCACAGCAATAGAAATCAGTGTAACTGGTTATCTCAGGCTGAGGTGTTACTGACTGGGTTGACATATGAGGGGACTTCTGAGTGTAGTCACAGGTGTATGAACTTTTAAGTTCATCTAAATGTACACTTAAGATCGGTGCATTTTATTCACTTTCCTGCATGCATTTTTATCCTCAATAAAAATGGAAAAAAATTATTGGACATAATACACACACACACACACACACACACACACACATATATACCCCTCAAAAACATTATGTTTAGAAAAGACAAAAGACAAAATTTAATGAGCTAAGCACACTACATAAAAGGACAGAAAAAAAGCAGGGGGGAGAAAAGAAAAGTAGAAAAAACAATATTAAAAAATCAAAGCAAAAAAAGAAAAAGACAATATAGAGGAATCAATTTTTTTTAAAAGACGTCTTAGAAGACAGGTAAAGTCAACAGAGTTCTGGCAAGTTTGAACAAGAAAAAGAAGAATGGGAAAAATCAATGTTAGGAGTGAAGAATGGGCTAGAAGTACAAATAGGACAAATATCTAAAAGGTAATAATAATAGCAGTGATAATTAGCTAACATGTATTGAATATCTGACGTGTATTAGGCTTACTCTAGGTGTTTCACATAGTTATTACTTCATTTAATCCTTGCGGCAACTCCTGGAGGTAGATATTTTGTTACACCCATCTTTTTTTTTAATAGATTTATGCCAATACTTTTTAAAGCAGAGACAAAATTAGTCAATTCCTAGAAAAATATAATTAGCAAAACTGTCTCAAGAAGCAATTTAGCAATTTTAAACAAGTTGAAAATAGAGCTACACTATGACCCAGCGATTGTACTACCAGGTATTTACCCCAAAGATACAAATGCAGTGATCCGAAGGGGTACGTGCACCCCAATGTTTATAGCTGCAATGTCCACAATAGCCAAACTATGGAAAGAACCTAGATGTCCATCAACAGACGAATGGATAAAGATGTGAGATACACACACACACACACACACACACACACACTCACAATGGAATACTACTCAGCCATCAAAAAAATGAAATCTTGCCATTTGCAATGACATGGATGGAACTAGAGGGTATTTTGCTAAGCAAAATAAGTCAATCAAAGAAAGACAATTATCATACGATCTCATATGTGGAATTTAAGAAACAAAACAGAGGATCATAGGGGAAAGGAGGGAAAAATAAAACAAGATGAAATTAGAGAGGGAGACAAACCATAAGAGACTCTTAACCACAGGAAACAAACTGAGGGTCGCTGGAGGGGAGGGGGGTGGGGGGGATAGTGTAACTGGTGATGGACGTTAAGGAGGGCACATGATGTAATGAGCACTGGGTGTTATATAAGATATATATATCTTATATATAGATTATATACATCTATAACTGGGTGTTATATAAGACTGATGAATCACTGACCTCTACCTCTGAAACTAATAATACACTATATGTTAATTAATTGAATTTAAATAGGAAAGAAAGAAAGAAAGAAAGAAAGAAAGAAAGAAAGAAAGAAAGAA